>NC_092733.1:15171564-15351564 GCF_047496885.1 Scyliorhinus torazame
CTGGTTGTTTGTGGGAGCTTGCTGTGCACCAGTTGACTGCTGTGTTTCCAACGTTACAACAATGACAACAAATCCAAAGTGCTTTATTGGCTGTAAGGTGCTTTGGGGGGGCCCTGGATTCATTGACATGATTTGTTCTACTTGTGTTATAGAGTTGCTGAATTCACCAGTCTCAAAAAATAAATAACTTTTGCACCCACTCAGGAGGCAGGTATACCTCCCTGTCGTGCATCACAGGCAGCAATCAAGTCAGTGAAAAATAATTTTGCGGGGCGGGGTGTAAGGATTCAGCCTTGTTTGTAATCTCGGCACTTAACGGGTGTGATTCAGTCAATGTAACTGAGGTTGTCAGCAGACATAGTCGAACCTATCTCCCTTGACTGTTTAGGTTTGTTTGGCTTCTGTGTGGCAATGCTGAACTAAGTCATTTTGCAGCAATACTCAAACATCAATTTTATTACAGAGGTACCAATCCTCAAGTTGATACTAAAACCTGCAGCCCCTTTCGTGCATGAATTGCCTTCAAAAGAGCAGCAGTTGCCGTTCTGCAGACTGATGCAGCAACACTGCACAATCAGCATTTTAATGAATGAGCAATTAGTCTACATTTTCCTGTAATGTTTCTCCGGGCAGGGAATGTTGATGGGATCTCGAAGAGTTGCTGCATTTCATGAACTAATGATAGGGCGCTGGCCGCAGTAATGTTCCATCTGAAGGAGGCAGTGCTTCCTCAGTTATTGTCCCAAACCCGGGGTCATTTTCAAAACCAAATGTAGCCACCAGGAGGAATTTCGGAGAATCATCATTACACAGTGAGTGGTTAGAATGTGGACCATGCCATCACCGGGAGTGGTTGACGTGAAGAGTATTAAGGAAATGTTAAGTAAGGGGATGGTAATGGAAGAAGGTTTCTGGTGTGAGGTGCTACGAAGTGGGAGTCCCTCAAACTCATTCGCGAGGTTGGGGTTGATATAATTGAAGACCGTGTACAGGGCCCACCTCACAAAGGCGCGGATGAGCCACTCGTTGAGAGGGGGGGGGGGAGGATGTCTGCGAGCAATGTGGGAGGGGCCCCTTCAAACTGTGTACATACTGTTTTGGTCCTGCCCAAAGCTGTAAAGGTATTGGAGGAGAGATTTTTAACACCATCTCGGGGGTGTTACATGTGGCTTTGGAGCCGGGTCCCCGAGAGGCCATTTTCGGGGCTGTCGGACCGGCCCGAGCTGCAGGGGCAGATGTTCAGCCTTCGCCTCGCTGCAGGCGGGTCCTGCTGAGGTGGAGATCACCTATCACATTCTCCCCTTTGCCTTGGTGTGGTGGGGGGGCGTGTTGGAGTTCTTGACCCTGGTGAAGGTGAAATTTGAGCTGGGGGGGGGGGGGGGGGGGGGGGGGGCGCGAAGGAGGGGTTCCACAATTCATGGGGTTTGCTCATCACGCACTTTGGGGGATTTGTTGCATTAAACACGGGTGGGGGGGGGGCGGTTTGTTTTTTCAGTTTTTAAAAACTTATTTTTGGAGTTTGCGAATCAAGGTTTCAGGCTGTATATTGACGGGGCCGTTTTTGCAGCTGTTTCTTTCTGTTAATTCTGTTGTCTCTATGGTGAAAATGATGTTTTTTAAAAAGTGAGGGTATGAAAGAGAGATGAGATGAAGAGGGGTGGGTAGAATCACGTTTGGAGCAGAGACCAATTGGGTTGAATGACCTGTCTGTGTTGTAAATTCTATGGGCACGATTTTCCCGCCCCAGGACCAGAAATTCCCGGCAGTCAACAGATCTTTCAATGGTCCTTTCAATTATCCGTCCCGCCCATGACGATCCCCGCAGTGGGTGGGATCAGAACATTTACCCCGAAGTTAAAGACCCCTGAGCGAGTCTTGACAGGGTGGATGTGGAAAGGATGTTTCCTCTTGTGGGAGAATCTAGAACTATGGGGGTCACCGTTTCAAAATAAGGGGGTCGCCCATTAAAGTTAGAGATGAGGGCCGGGGTTCTCCCCTACCTGGTGGGGTGGGGGTCCCGGCGGAATGGAGTGGTGTGAACCACTCCGGCGTCGGGCCGCCCCAAATGTGCGGATTTCTCCGCACCTTTAGGGGCCAAGCCCTCACCTTGAGGGGCTAGGCCAGCACCGTAGTGGTTGAAGCGCCGACGGGAAAGGCCTTTGGCAGCACGCCAGGCAGGGCCGAAGGGACTTTGCCGGCCGGCGGATATCCGCGCTGATGTCATCCCCGCGCATCGCGGAGGCTATGGCCGACGCGGAAGGAAAAGAGTGCCCCCACGGCACAGGCCCGCCCGTGGATCGGTGGACCAGGCCACCGTGGTGGCACCCCCCGGGGCCAGATCGCCCCCCACAGGACCCCGGAGCCCACCCGCGCCGCCTGGTCCCACCGGTAAGGGAGGTGGTTTGATTCACACCGGCGGGACTGGCATTACAGCAGCGGCCGGAGAATCGCTGGGGGGGGGGGGGGGGGGGGGGCTGTAGACCGGTGCGGCGCGATTCCCGCCCCTGCAGAATTTTCGGTGACGGAGAATTCGGCGACCGGCGGGGGCGTGATTCACGCCACCCCCCCCCCCCCCCCCCCCGGCGATTCTCTGACCATGGGGGGGGGATCAGAGAATCCCACCCGAGGAGAATTTCTTTCTCTGAGGGTCTCTGGAACTCCCTTCCGCAAAAGGTGGTTGAGGCAGGAACTTTGAACATTTAAGGCAGAGCTAGATGGAATCTTTTTTTTTTAATAAACATTTTATTGAGGTATTTTTTGGTATTATAACAACACAATAAACAATGCACATGAAACTATAAACATAGTGCAAAAGCCGTCTCCCTCCCTTACAGGTGCCACCTTTGTTAACCCCCTACTCTAAGCTAAACTATCCCCCCCCACCACTTCTGCTGACGATTACTTTTCCGCAAAGAAGTCGACGAACGGTTGCCACCCCCGGGCGAACCCTAACAGTGACCCTCAAGGCGAACTTTTATTTTCTCCAAACAGAGAAAACTAGCCATGTCCGATAGCCAGATCTCCGACTTCGGGGGCTTTGAGTCCCTCCAAGCTAATAGTATCCGTCTCCGGGCTACCAGGGAAGCGAAGGCCAGAGCATCTGCCTCTTTCTCCCCCTGGATTCCTGGTTCTTCCGACACCCCAGAAATCACCACCACTGGACTTAGCGCCACCCTTGTTTTTAACACCGTGGACATGACATCTGCAAACCCCCTAAGCTTCGGACATGCCCAGAACATGTGGACATGGTTCGCTGGTCCTCCTGCACATGTTGCACATCTGTCTTCCACCCCAAAGAATCTACTCATCCGGGCCACTGTCATGTGAGCCCGGTGAACGCCCCTTAAATTGTATCAGGCTGAGCCTGGCACATGTTGCGGACGCGTTGACTCTACTCAACGCGCCCGCTCATAGACCATCCTCTATCGCTCCTCCTCCCACTTGCGCTTCAGCTCCTCGGTCTGCGTCTCCTCTGCCCCCATAAGTTCCTTGTAAATGTCCGAGACGCTCCCTTCTCCTACCCACCCTCTGGAAACTACCCTGCCCTGAATCCCTCTTAGCGGTAGGAGCGGGAAGGTTGACACCTGTTTACATAGGAAGTCCCGCACCTGCAGATACCTGAATTTGTTTCTCCTCGCCAACCCAAACTTTCCTCCAGCGCCCTCCTACTCGGAAAGCTCTCCTCTATAAACATATCCCCCATCCTCTCAATCCCTGCTCTCCGCCATATCCAGAACCCCCCATCCATACTTCCCGGGGCAAACCGGTGATTATTACAGATTGGGGCCCAGACGGTTGCTCCCTCTGCTCCCACATGTCTCCTCCATTGCCCCCAGACTCTCAGGGCCACCACCACGGGGTTGGTGGAGTACCGTGCCGGCGGGAACGGCAGAGGCGCAGTTACCAACGCCCCCAAACTGGTGCCCTTGCATGAAGCCGCCTCCATACGCTCCCATGCCGACCCCGACCCCTCCCCCACCCCCTTCCTGATCATGGCTATATTCGCCGCCCAGTAATAGTTACTAAAATTTGGTAGCGGCAGCCCGCCCTCTCTCTGACTCCGCTCAAGCATTACCTTCCTTACCCACGGGGTCTTGCCCGCCCAAACAAAGCCAGATTAATATCAGCCATGATCTTATTGAATGGCGGAGCAGACTTGAGGGGCTGAGTGGCCTCGTCGTGCTCTTAATTCTTATGTTAGTAAGAAAACATAGAGGCCCCCAGCTTAAGTGGATACATCCTCTGCCTTCCCCAATATTTTAATTTAATTTTAAGTCACTCATTTAAGGGGTGATAACAGGAAGCACTTTATATACAAAGATTGGTGGAATCTGAAATGTTCTTCCTCAAAGACCTGTTGAGACGGGAGGTCAATTGAAAATTTCAAACTTGTGCTTGATAGATTTGTTTTGTTGGGTAAATGTGGGAACAAGGAGGGTGATGGAGTCGAGATACAGATCTAAGTGAGTAGCCAACCTTGCTAGAAGGGTTGAATAGCTCTTTGGATCTTGAGTTCCTTTATTGTGTCTTTTCACTAACCTAATATTTTGTATTTCCAAATCTTTTTTCCCCTTGGTTTTGTAGTTGTTTCTGAGTATTGTCTATTTAAGAGGTTGAATGTGGATATTCGATGTGGATATTTTAGCATCGCGGTTACGTTGAAATGTAGAGGCCCCGGACAAGGGCTTTGAAATCACGAGTTCAAATCCCACCATGGCAGCAAGGGGAAATTGAATTTAATTCTGGAATATAAAGTTAGTCTCAGTAACAGTGACCATGAATCTACCAGATTGTCTTAAAAACCCATCTGGTTCACTGTCGTCCTTACCAGGTCAGGCCTACACGTGACTCCAGACACATGTCAAGGGGCGGCACGGTAGCACAGTGGTTAGCACTCGCCAGGGACCCGGGTTCAATTCCTGACTTGGGTCACTGTCTGTGCACATGTTCTCCCCGTGTCTGCGTGGGTTTCCTCCTGGTGCTCCGGTTTCTTACCACAAGTCCCAAAAGTCGTGCTTGTTAGGTGAATTGGACATTCGGAATTCTCCCTCTGTGTACCCGAACAGGCGCCGGAGTGTGGCGACTAGGGGCTTTTCAAAGTAACTTCATTGCAGTGTTAATGTGAGCCTACTTGTGACAATAATAAAGATTATTATGTGGTTGATACTTAACATTCCTCTGAAATGGCCTGGCAAGCTACCCTGTTGCATTCAAGAAGGTGTTTCACCTTCTCGTGGGTGATGGACAATAAATGCTGGCCTTAAAATCCATACCCTATGAATTCATTTCTTTTTAGAAAGGCCCTTCAGACAACCTGAAACAGAGGCTTGGAAATGGATAATATATATAATGGCTGCAGCAATCAAGTTGACCTTGATTCGTTCCTTGTTAAAAACAGACAAGTGTGGTTACAGATGGCACCAGGGTCCCAACACGACCTGGATGAGTGAGCCACTCTGGGGGCTGGTTTAGAACACTGGGCTAAATAGCTGGCTTTTAAAGCAGACCAAGGCCAGCAGCACGGTTCAATTCCCGTATCAGCCTCCCCGAACAGGCGCCGGAATGTGGTGACTAGGGGCTTTTCACAGTAACTTCATTTGAAGCCTACTTGTGACAATAAGCGATTTTCATTTCATTTCTACAGTGCCACAACAAAAACTTACATTTATAACGCACCCTTTTAGTACATCCCAAAATGCTACACGGCAGTGTTATCAAGCCACGTCGCACAGAGATATCTTTTTTCTTCTTTTTTTTAAAATTTAGAGTAATTCATTTTTTTTCCAATAAAGGGGCAATTTAGCGCGGCTAATCCACCTACGCTGCACATCTTTGGGTTGTGGAGGTGAAACCCACGCAAACACGGGGAGAATGTGCAAACTCCACATGGACAGTGACCCAGAGCCAGGATCGAACCTGGGACCTCGGCGCCGTGAGACATCAGGGCTAACCCACTGCGCCACCCTGCTGCCCTTGCACAGAGATATCTGACCAAGATTTTGGTCACCTGTACTGAGAGTCAGAATTTAATGGGCATCATAAAGAAGGAGAGAGAGTTGAGAGGTTTAGGGAAGGAATTCCAGAGTGTAGGACCGAGGCAGCTGAAGGCGCAGGGTGGGATTTTCCGGCCCTTCCAGCTGGCAGCATCTTCCAGTCTCACCGAAGGCCTGGTGGCGCGGGTTCCCAGTAGCGCAACCAACGAGCTGGAAAACACACCATGGAGAGGAGGGGGGGGGGGGGGGGGGTGATCCTGGCCATGGCGTGCAATGGTGGAACTTATCAAATCCTGATTTTCAAGAGGCCAGAATTGGAGGAATGCAAAGGACTCTGTGGCTTGCAGGGTCGGAGGAGGCTATGAGGATTATGGAGGTGGGGGAGGACAAACGGGGATGGGAATTTGAAAACTGGGAGCCAACCGAGGCCAGTGAGGGTGACTTACGAATGGAACTTGGTGTGAGTTAAGATAGGGCCAGAAGAGCTTTGGTTAGGCGGGTTACAAAGGATGCAAGGAGGGAGAGAATTAGAGTACCTAAGTCCCAAGGTGACAAAGGAATGACGAGGGTTTCAGCAGTAAACGATGTGGGGCTGGAGAGGAGATGGGCAGTTTTAAAAATGATTAAGTCCATCCTCCAATCCTTGGGCACCGAAGATGAACCTAAACCGCTCAAGTTCCAGTCTTACGAGTAATGACGTCACGGAATCTCTCCATTGGATTACTGTCTTACAATTTGCTGGGAAGTATCCATTATCTCCCAAGTAACAGCATCTTGTGTTAATACAGAGCTCGAAGACATCAGAATGTGCCTGCACCTGAGTTAGTCATGCATTGTCTTGCCTTCCAAACTATTTCCAATCCACAATCCTCATTCTGTATTTAAATCCAAACAGTTTGTGAATTAATTATATTTTAAAAAAATAATAATGATCTTGGATCCATCAACATAAAAAGTGGTATTTCACTAAAGGTGTTGGATGATCCCAGGAATGGTAGGCCTAACATACGATGAACGTCTGAGGATCCTGGGATTATATTCATTGGAGTTTAGGAGGTTGAGGGGAGATCTAATAGAAACTTACAAGGTAATGAATGGCTTAGATAGGGTGGACGTAGGGAAGTTGTTTCCATTAGCAGGAGAGACTAGGACCCGGGGGCACAGCCTTAGAATAAAAGGGAGTCACTTGAGAACAGAGATGAGGAGAAATTTCTTCAGCCAGAGAGTGGTGGGTCTGTGGAATTCATTGCCACAGAGGGCGGTGGAGGCCGGGACGTTGAGTGTCTTTAAGACAGAAGTTGATAAATTCTTGATTTCTCGAGGAATTAAGGGCTATGGAGAGAGAGCGGGTAAATGGAGTTGAAATCAGCCATGATTGAATGGCGGAGTGGACTCGATGGGCCGAATGGCCTTACTTCCACTCCTATGTCTTCTGGTCTTATGGTGTTGCGATGAGTTGTGTAATTACCAGGATGGGATTTAGCATTGGGGACTGGACCACTTGTCATGCTCGACATCCTGTGCGTCGGCAGCAATTACTCCCGAGTCCGACATGGTGCAGGATGAAACCAATCTCTCCATTCTGCCGCAACTTCAGAAGAGCTTCCTCTCCTGCCCCACTGCGATCCGTTTCCATTTGCCACGAAACCTGAGGCAAAAGAAATACTTGTTACGTGTGCGGTGGCCTTGGAATTGGACCGAGACGGCCTGACCTAATTCCACAGAAGATAAGCGCCCAGATTTGAACCTGCAGCCCAGAAAGTCTGTTCACTTCACACCCAACATCCCGAAAATGAAAAGCCAGTGTCTAACCCTTTAAAGGATAAGCAAGTTGATGTACCTGACAGCTACATGAGTCCTTGAAAGAGACTTTAATGGTGACTAGTATTACAAACACTTTTGTGAGTGGCGAATGACGGGCGGGATTCTCCACTCCCGCGCCGTCGTGAACGCAATCAAGGTTCACGACGGCACAAAACGGCCCCGATCCCGACCGATTCAGGCCCTGACAATGGGCTAGGATCGGGGCCGCGTCATCTACACGCGCCAGGCCTTGTCGCCCGCGTAAAGGCGGCGCCGCATAGATGACGTGGCCGGCGCCGCATAACTGATGTCATCCGCACATGTGCGGTTGCCGTCCTCTCTAAGCACCATTTAGTCTTTGTTTAACTGAACATGTCTACCTAGATTTTGCGTTGCTTCAATAGAAGTTCTTTACCTAACTACTGGTGAAAAGATGGCCAACATCTTTAGTGAACCAAGTGCCTACGATTTTGAAAAAATCAGTTCATTGAATATTTACCCATTGCTGGGAAATGTTAACTGTTGTGGAGACAACCAGGCAAATAGGGCAGTGGTGAGGATGTTCGGGAGAATGCACAATAGCTTTAGGCCAGATCAAAAAAGAGAGGTGTGCGCTTAAATTATAATTCCTGCCTGGGAGTCAGAAGGTCGTGGGTTCAAGCCCCACTTTAAAGACTTCAGCATAAATTCTAGACTGGCACTCCAATCAGGGAGTGCTGCGCTGTTTTTTGGTTGAGACATTAAACTGCGGCCCCAATTTCCATGTCGGTACATGCAAGAAGAAATCCATGGCACTATTCTCCGAAGAAGAGAAGGGTGATTCTCCCTCGTGTCCAGTTTAATAGTTACCCCTCCATTAACATCACTGATTATCAGCCCTTTGTCTGCTGTTTGTGGGCCTTTTCAGTGCGCGGATTGGCATCTCAATAATGGCCACACTTCAAATGTGCTTCATTGACAGTCGGATATTGTGACGGGTGCTATGAAAATGCAGATCTATCTTATATCCCCCCCCCCCCCCCCCCCCCCCCTGCCAATGACCTTATTCCTGGAGCTCAAACACTTGAGGTTAAAATTGAAAAATAGTGTTCCAATTCCTCACAGCAAAGCTGTAATTAATGAGCCGCACAACTAATCCATCACACCGTGATGTGTCGTCATCTGCAGGGAACAACCTTCCTGCTGTTCTCTAATCCGTTGGATTGAAAACGCTCGCTCCCTTCTGCTCCAATCGAAAGCATCAGAACGCACAATAGGATCAATTGCGGCTCCGATTTCTGGAGAGGAACACCGTGCCGCCCAACGCGCCCTGTCCGATTTTTACATTCCCGCTTAGTCGATCAGAGTGACGCTCCCAAGAGCTGGCGTGCAATTTTATTTTGAAGAGATGCCTAACTTTCCTTCCCTTTTCCTCTTTCAGGTTCAACACAAGGTGCCAAAATGCTACTGGTTGCTGTCCTTTTGTTGTGGGGGATTGTTCGACACCTGGAAGCAACCTGCCCAGCAACTGGGAGCCACAAAGCTGTCCCAAGCCCTGAGCCAGAGCTCTACGATTGTCCATTATATTTGAAGAGTAAGTGTTTACACGTAGCATACAAAACAGAAACAGACCGTTTGGCCTATGTCAGTGTTTGTGTTTCACACCAGGCTCTGCCCACCGATCTATTGATGGCTGGCGCAGACATTATGGGACGAAGGGCATCTTTTCACGCTGTAAAACTCTATGACTCTATCGTCATTAAACCAATCAGCAAAGCCTTCTATTTACCCCACCTTCTCTATTCATTTAGTTTCTCTTTTAGTGCATCCAGGCCCTTTGCCTAAACTACTCTCTGTGGTAGCAAGCTCCACATTCTCACCACTCTCGGGGGTAAAGACATTTTTCCTGAGTTCCCTACTGTATTTTCTATGAACATATGAACTAGGAGTAGGCCGCTCGGCCCCTCTAGCTTGCTCCGCCGTGAAATAAGATCATGGCTCTGGTTGTAACCTCAATCCACATTCCTGCCACCCCCGATAGCCTTTCACCCCTTTGTCAATCAAGAATCTATCTAGCTCTCCCTTAAAAATAACCAAACATTCTGCCCCCACTGCCTTTTTGAGGAGGAGAATTCCAAACTCTTGCCCCTCTGAGAGAAAACGTTTCTCCTCATCGCTGTCTTCAATGAGTGACCCCTTATTTTTGAACCGTGACCCCTCGGTCTAGATTTGTGATCGAGATCTGTTGCAACCTTCTATTTACTACCTCGTCCCCACAAATAGAAACATCTCTTTCTTGCGTTTTTGGCCCAAAGACAGGTCTAACCCACAGCACCATGAGCTCCCCACGGTTAGGACAAGGAGGCAGATCCTGACCTCACCTAGGATGAATCAAACCCTGTGTCGTTGGCACTAATCTGATCCACACCTTCCATCCAACCAACTGGTCCCCCAAGGATTTTGAGTTGCTTTTATGTGCATGTTGTAGTCCAAAGCTATGAATAGTGTCCGTGGAGGCTCCAATCTTCTTTGCATCACATAGCTGAACCCCTCCCACTCCTACTGCTTGCCACTGGTGTATGTTGGAAGGTTTAACAAGTTAATACCCAATCTGTTTGGCCATGTTAGGCGCTCACATTCAGAACCATACAATTGAACAATAGAATCACTACAATGCAGAAGGAAGCCATTCGGCCCATCGAGACTGTACCGACCCCATCCTATCCCAGTAACCCCACCTAACCTGCACATCTTTGGACTGTGGGAGGAAACCGGAGCACCCGGAGGAAACCCACGCTGACACGGGGCGAACATGCAGACCCTACACAGACAGTCACCCAAGGCCACAATTGAACCCGGGTTCGGGTGCTGCGAGGCAGCAGTGCTAACCGCTGTGCCACCATGCCGTCTCTTTCTGTTGCAGGAAGACTTAAACCATGCCATTTGGAGGAAAACTCTGAATTAGTAGCCCACTGGCTGATTTGCAATATTTTACATTTCTTTGAACAGCTCTTCAGCAGTTCAAAGTCAGGCTCTTGTGTAGTTTCTGACTGCCAGAAGCTCTGATTTAACTGTAGTCTGGTTCCCGTTTAATTGGCTGAGGGAAGTTGCTGAATGGAATCATACTTGACCACGTCTGAAGGACACGGCTAGTAGCTGCGTGTGAGAAACAAATTCGAAAATGGTCACCCCTTGAGGTGCCTTGTCAAATAACAGAGAAGCAGGCAGTGTTTCTCATTAACACGAGCAAGCCATCTGCTTGGACTGTCTAGCTGCAGCATTATCCCCATTGATTACTTCTTCTAAGACATTAATCTTAATACCATGAGGCAATGAGGACATGGAGAGTTAAACCCTTCTGCCCAGAAGTAGCTTTATGTCCAAGGATTCAACAACAATTGGATTATTTCCTTCAAATGCTATCTACCCCTACATATGTTTTCATTTTCCTTTCATGTAAAGACCCTTGTTGTGGAAATCTAGTCAGTGAATCAAAGTGATGAAGATTCTCTGCATGAGCTATTAAACCAATGCTTCAAATGCCCCCTGGGGTGGACCACAAACATTTCCAAGGCTCTACTATCCCCGGTGTCCCAGCCAATATTCACTCCTCGGGTAATGTCAATAAAAGATGCCACATTGCTCCTTGTGGGATCTTACTCTGTACAAACTGGCAGCTGTGTTTCATATGTTGCAACTGCGATCACGCCAAAAGTATTCCATTGGCTACAAAGCACATTGGAATGTCCCAGGGTTGTGAAAGGTGTGATTCCTCGGCGGGAGACTCGGCCGCCTAGCCAGAAGTCCACTGACCCAGCGGCGGGCAGGGTTAGGAAATCCCGCATCTATTTGCTGTGGCCAACTGCGATTTGATAGAACTGTGCAAGTAACCTTCTCACGGCTCGTTCACATGGTGTCCTCCCAGCATTTAAAGTTCCAAATATGCTCGCAAAACACAGGTTGGATAAAGTTAGGAGAATCTTATATTGCCCTTGTCTTTGAATACCCTCCTATGTTCACGATTGGTTGCTCCCAACATGATGTCAGTTGATCTCTCAATGCTTTGAAATAGATGCAACAGGTTTGGCGATGCTAAAAGCCAGATAGAATTTACTGCGCAAGAATAAAGTGAACAAAATGAGCTTCAGACAAATGTTGCTTCCTAATGGGTGATGGTGATCAGGAAGAGAATCACTTTGGGTGTCGTCCCTGCGTTGGATTGAAAAATGCAAAGTTAATGGATACTCTGTTGTTGATTTTCATTCACTGGAATTGTCCAATAGTTTACACGATTTAGCATTGATGAAAGGAGACTTAATCCCAGCTTCCAGGTTTAATTAGTACTCTAATTACTCCAAGTGGTGGAAGCAAAGATTTCTAACAAGTTCTCCTCATGGATGTTGTTGAACCATTTTGCGTATTCCCCCCACATGTCTCCATTATCTAAAGTCCGGGCTAAATCTACAAACTGTTAACGGACCGTTAACTGAATCAAGGAAAGTGCTGAATGCACCATCCTTTCATTAGATTTCTGTGGCAGTTCACCATTAACAGATGAAGCTGCTGAAATAGGTCAGTTTGCAGAGGCTTCAATTTTCCTTCATTATGGAGCACGGCACGGTGGGTTGGCACTGCTGCCTCTCAGCGCCAGGAACCTGGGTTCAATTCCAGCCTTGGGTGACTGTGTGGAGTTTGCACATTCTCCCCGTGTCTCTGGGTGTCTGGTTTTTCCCCCACAGTCCAAAGAGGTGGATTGGCCGCGCTAAATTGCGCCTCGAGTGTCCAAAGATGTGTAGGGGAGGTTGGGTCACGGGGATAGGCCGGGGGAGTGGGCCTAGGCAGGGCGCTCTTTCGGAGAGTTGGTGCAGATTCGATGGGCCAAATGGCCTCCTTCTGCACTGTAGTGATTCTATGATCTTTCCACCTCCCGTGACAGTGCCTGCTGACATAATGCTGACCAGCATCTGTCCGGATCTCGAACAGCATTGAAGATCCTCGTCAATCAGTTTCTATCAGCAAACGTTTAATGACCGAGTTACTTTCAGTTGTTTGTTGAATTGAATTCTTGCCAGTTTGAAGCAAATTCTATTGCCGGTAATGAGTAATCAAGGTGCAGTCTGAGAGTGCGGCAAAGGGTTTGTTGGAATCACCTCTTGATTGGATAAATTGGCTAATCCAAACTTGTGCGATTTGCTGTAAATACAACCGTTTAGTCCAAGAATCAAAGATGCTGAATACAAAGTGGTTTCCAACCACTTTTAAAATTTACTTCCCAGGAGATTTCTATCACCCTTCCGGCTGAGAAATTTCCCACTGACCTTGTTTGACCGTGGAGTGCAATCACCCCACCCACCCACCCACCCACCCACCCACACACGCGCACATGCCATCTGGAATGCGCTGCCCGAGAGTGTGATGGAGGTCAGTTCAGTCATCTGAAAAAGAAGAATGTGCAGAGTTATGGAGAGAAGACCGGGGAGTGGCGCTGGGCAAATTCAGAGAGCTAGCACAGACGTGATGAGCCAAATGTCCTATAACCATTCTGTGATCGCTGTGCAATGCGCAGCCTGACTGGTTCATTTTGCTTCATGCTCCAAGGCAATTTGTTTTGCTTTGTCCTCACCCCAGTTAACTCCCGATATCTCTGTGCAGATAACGGATTGAGTTTGGATCCTTCCTCAAAGTCTCAACACTCCACCAGCAGAACTGGCAATAGATTCTTTGCTCGCGAAAGAGAGATGGGGTAGAGACAAAAGGACTCGTGTTTATTCTTTGGAAATGTTGTCACCAAGGTAACGAAGGAAATGTGGCAGCCAATTTGCGCTCCGCAAAGTCCACAAATAGCAAATAAATAAATGACCGGATAATCCGGGATTTTCCAGGTGGAAGGATAAACGTTGGTGAGGATACTGGTGGGAACTCGCCTGCTCTTCTTCAATAAGTGCCCGAGGATCCTCGGGGCCTACCTGAGAGGGTTCTGGTTTAGGGTCTGATGCGAAAGGTGCACCTTCCAAAAATGCAGTACTGCCTCAGTCTCGGCTCATTCACAGAACTTCGTAGTACAGCACAGTACAGGCCCGTCGGTCCACTATGTTGTGCCGACCATTTATCCTAATCTAAGATCAACCTAACCTACAGCCCTTCAATTTACTGCTGTCCATGTGCTTGCCCAAGAGTCGCTTAAATGTCCCGAATGACTCTGACTCCACCACCTCTGCTGGCAGTGCATTCCACACACCCACCACTCTGTGTAAAGAACCGACCTCTGACATCTCCCCTATACCTTCCTCCAATCACCTTAAAATTATGTCCCCTCGTGACAGCCATTTCCGCCCTGGGGAAAAGTCTCTGGCTATCCACTCTATCCATGCCTCTCATCACCTTGTACACCTCTATCAAGTCACCTCTCTTCCTTCTTCGCTCCAGTGAGAAAAGCCCGAGCTTCCTGTGCACGATCATGCCTTGCCTGTGAATCCCAATCCTTGTGGTGGAGTCAGTGAGGGTGACAGACAAAAACTGGTAAATACTGACCAGTGCCTACAAAGGAAAAACAGGGAGCACTTTGAGAGAGAGCAAGTTTGAAGTTGCACAAGGGAATTTATATTGGGATCCAGGGGCTGCCGTGTGCAGCTTTGGTATTAAGGGAGTTACACTGACATCATTATCACAAAATAATCGCATCACCTGAATTACAGAAGGCAATAATCGGTGCATTACCTGGCATAAGTGGTGCTAAATAACTGGAATTAAGGAACTATTTTTATTTCAGCCTTTTGCTTTTTGATGACCTTGCCTCCCCCTGGAAGCATTGAACATTGGGGAGTGAGGTTACCCGCTGAACAGGTTGAGCCCATGAACTCGCGTAAGCTGATTTCTTGTCCCTGCGAATAGACAGTTAAAGGCAGAACTTGCATTGATATCACACCTTTGGAGCACTTTGCGGCCTACTTCATAACCTATCTGCAGGGGAGCACCACCCTCTCCGCATGGTCAGAACCTCCTCATGGCTTTGAGCGTCTTGTTTAAACCAATGACCTCCAGCTACTTGCTCTGATTTCCCTTTGTTATCTCGCCTACACCACGTAAGACCGACAATTTTATACCTGTCCACTGTACCCTCTCCCTATCCGTGGGGGGGTTGGGGGGGATCTCCAGATCTTGCTTCTCACCTTTGCCTACCCTCTACCATATTTCATGCGTTGATTGCTTATTGATTTTAAGAAAATCTATTTTGCTGCGAGGCTACGGACTGCAAGACATGAAAGAATAAAAAATTGCTGGCAGTGCACTTAAAATAGCAAAATCAATGGTCACATCCTGCTGATGTACAGGAACCATTCAAGCTTAACTCCCTTTAGTTTATAACCTCATCAGAGCAGTTTGATTGAATTTCAATCTTGTAACTCATTGCTAGGTATGAATTATTTAGAGACGGACAGTGCTTAAAGGTGTTTTTTTTTCCCTTTCTGCTTGTGTCCTTTTGTTCACTTGCAAAACGGGGAACTTTGCTTTAATGCCAGCGGTAAGAGGAAACTTAAAGGGTGGGTTATGGTAATGCCTCCATCGTGACAATGAAAGCTGGAAATGCTCAGCCAGCATGTCTGATTCTCGGAAGAAAACACTGCTCAATGTTTCCAGTGGAAACTTGTTATCAGTCCTGTAAGCCTAATCTATTTCTAATCCATTTTGTATCGTGCACTTCCTGCTTTTAGAGAAAAGGCTTGCGTTTGTTCTCTGCCTTGCTCAGGACATCCCAAAGGCACTTTACGGCCAATTAAGTGCTTTTAAAGCATGGTCACGGGTGTAATCTAGGAAGCGCAGCAGCCAATTTGCACGCAGTGAGGTCCCACGAGGCAGCACTCATCATCCATCTTTCAGTTTCACGGGTTGAGGGATAAATATTGCCCAGTAAACCAGGCAGAACTATTGTGCTCTTCAAATGATGGCATGGGGTCTTTAATATCCACCTGAGAGGGCAGTTGGAGCTTTAAAATGGACAGCACCTCCGTGAATGCAATGCACCCTTGGTACTGCATGGAGTGTCAATGCAAATCTCCAGAGTGGGACTTGAACACCTAACTTTCCTGACCTTAAGAGGTGAGAGTGTTATCCATTGGGGCAACTGCTAACTTGCTGCTCCAAAAGAAAGGAACAGAACAGAAAGGCCATTCAGCCCATCGAGTCTGCGCCGACACTCTGAAGGAACACCCTACCTACGCCCACTTCTCCTCTTCCCCCGCCCCCCCCCCGACTCATTGATCATCAATCCAGCTAACCTGCACATCCTTGGACTGTGGGAGGAAACCGGAGCATCCGGAGGAAACCCATGAGGGCACTGACAGTCACCCAAGGCTGGAATCGACCCCGGGCCCCTGGCGTTGTGAAGCAGCAGTGCTAACGCAAGCCGTGACTCTTGACAGAACATTAGAGCTTCTCCTCAGCCAGTAGCTGCACAAAGGCATTTTAAATCAATGGCCCAGGAGCCATGGCTGGTTTTTCATCCCAGAGCTGATGAGAAAATTGTAACACCGTACTTTAACTGTTCAATAACTCACTCCAGATCAGGTTCTGAATGTGAGGTCTTCCTAGTCTACATGTAATGTATATGGGGGAGTTTAATAGTTCCATAGCTGGATCAGTAATTCCAGGCCAATAATCCAGAATGGGAGAGGGGGGGTTAAAATCCCACCGGGGTAGGTAGAGAATTATAATTCAGTTGAACAAAATCTAGAATTAAAATAGAAAAGCAAAATACTGCAGATGCTGGAAAACCTGAAATAAAAATAAAGTGCTGGACAAACACATCTGGCTGCATCAGTGGAGAGAGGAACAGAGTTCTGAGTCCGTATGACTCCTCTTCAGTACTGGAGAGGGATAGAAATATAATGAATTATATAGTTGGAGAGGGGGGTGGAGGAGGTGGGGCAGAATAGAAGGAAAGAAATAAAATGCTGGCACCAGGAACAAAATTGGTTACCGAGCTTTTTTGTTAGAAAACAACATGTTCACTTCTCTTTAGGGAAGAAAACTTGGAAAGAGAGATTCACCTGGTCTGGCCAACATGTGACATCAATGTGCTTTGACTGACCTAGTCAAGCACTCTGTCCCCTCCAGAGATGTCAGAATCTTAGAATCCCTACAGTGCAGAAGGAGGCCATTTGGCCCATCGAGTCTGCACTGACCCTCTGAAAGAGCACTCCACCCAAGCCCACTCCCAATAAACCAACCCACTAACCCCTTAAGCTAGCCGACACATCTTTGGGCACGAAGGAGCAATTTAGCACGGCCAAGCCACCTAACCGTTGGACCGTGGGAGGAAACCGGAGCACCCGGAGGAAACTCACGCAGACACGGGGAGAAAGTGCAAACTCCACACAGGCAGTCACCCGAGGTCGGAATGGAACCCGGGTTCCTGGCACCGTAGCCACTGTGCCCCCATGTCGCCCTGGCTGCATCCCCAAGAATGATTCCTTTTCAAAATGGGAACATCAGTCAGGCTTCTTTCTTTTAACAGTTATTCGTTGATCGGTGCCGGAGACTGCAAGTGTGCCGATGCTGGCCGTGATTTTCCCTGCTCCCCAATCAAATAGTCTACCAGTGACTAATCCGGAATAGAGAAGGAATGCGCTGTCTGAACGGGCAGTGGAAGCAGATTTAAAGGGCATTTTTAAAAGGGAGTTAGTTCTATCTTGAAAAGACATGAATTGCTAGGGCTGTGGGGAGGAGGGGGGGGGGGCGGAACAGGAGAATGGGACTAATTATAATAATCTTTAATAATAGAAGAGGTCTTTCAAAGCACCAGAACGGGCACGGAGGTGCGACTGGCCTCCTTCTGTGCTGTAAGATTTGGTGAAGAGAAAATTGGTAAAGCACAAACGATGCCTGAGTGGCAGCAGATATTAAGTCCGCCAGTCCCAGAGGAATGCGATTCACTGTCCTTTAACTCAAGTAAACAAGGATTTTCTGTTCTGAGGGTAGGTGCTTGCATTCCTTTGAACAGAGATTAGCAGGCGAAAGGTTTAAACCTCGAGATTAGTGATGTAGAGATTCAGGGGCCTCGGGAGTCCAGAAACAAATACAGTAAAAGAAATCTCGACCTGCTGCTCGCAAGGTTAAACACACTTTGGTGTCGAATCCACTTGTGCCAATTGATGGAGTTATTTGGTGCAGTCTGTGATTGTAACAGAAGTCATTGGACGCCAGCTGCTGGAGGTGCATGGCTGTATGAAAATGCCTTGAGGGAAAGTATAGTTGATTCGCCAACCCTGTCCCATCCAGTTAGGATGTCTCCTGTTTCACCGTGAGGGGACTCTCAACCCACGCTCACCTGTGTTAGAAGGTCAGAGGTTCAAGTCCCACCCCAGGGGGCCTGAGCACATAAATCTAGCGCCCCCCCCCCCATCCATCCAGTATTGCAGGAGTAACGCACTGTCTGAGGGGCTGTCTTTCGTTGAGGCATTAAGTCGTATGTTATCCTGCTCAAAGAAGAGCAGGGGATTTTCCCTGCTGTCCTGGGCAATGTCTATTCCACAACCCAACACCTTTTTAAAGAAAAAAATAATGGGTGGAGTTCTCCGTTGCCCAACACCAAAATCGTGTTCGCCGACCGGGCGGAGAATGGGCTCCTACACCGAAATCGGCACCCGCGCTGGTCAGCCATGCTCCGCCCCCTCTGAAATGTCACCACCGTGACCCGCGCTGCGCGCAGCCGCAGTGCTGTTGGCGAGTCATCGGCCGACCCACCCGCGATGCTCCGCCCCGATGGGCCAAGTTCCCAAGGGCATGGTACCACGAATCGTGAACCTGGCCCTGCCGGCTGTGGACTGTGTCCAGCGGCGTCACACTCGGCCGGGATCCATGCCGCTGGCCGAGGGGAGCTTCTGGGGGGGACTGGTGGGGGTGGCCAGGGGGTGGGCTGTCGGGTGGCGGATTGGGTCCGCGCATGGCCGACGCCATGTTCTGTGGCGCGACCGCTGCAGGTCATCAGCCGTGCGCATGCGTGGCCCGGGACCCGGCCATACTCCGGCCGTTTTTGGCACGGGAGGCGGGAGTTCCAGTCGTCGACGGTGCTAGCCCCTCGGGTTCAAGTATAAATTGAGGGGTTTCCTCAATCTGAAATATTTCAGATTTCCAGCATCCACAATATTTTGCTTTTACTATAAATGGAGGAGCCCAACGCGATCTGTGCCAATCGGTCCACTTTTAAATGGGTCCCACAGTCCAAAGATGTGCAGGTTAGGTGAATTGGCCAATGATAAATTGCCCTTAATGTCCAAAATTGCCCTTGGTGTTGGGTGGAGGTGTTGAGTTTGGGTAGGGTGCTCTTTCCAAGAGCTGGTGCAGACTCGGGGGGCCGAATGGCCTCCTTCTGCACTGTAAATTCAATGATAATCTATGATAAATCTAGGACAAAGGTTCGGCACAACATCGTGGGCCGAAGGGCCTGTTCTGTGCTGTATTTTCTATGTTCTATGATTCCACTGAGTTGGCATTGCCGGCCACCGTGAGAAATATGTCAATCGAGCACCCTGTTGTGATTGGCTGTGTGGCCATGTCTGGTGAAGTTCTGGCCAGATCGTCATAACATAACGTTTTTTTTTCACAGTTGAGTTGGGTTGCTGTGTGTCCTTCGTTACTGCCTGTTGCTGGTAGCGGCCAGAACCACGAGCCAGGGTTTTTTTTTTTGTGTGGATAATTTCTCAGTTCAGCCTCAGTGAGTTTTATTTTCCCAGGATGAGCTATAACATTTTCTCTCTCTCTCTCTCTCTCTCTCCCCCTCTGCATTAAGTTCAAGCATTTCAATTGACTGGCCGTTCCCCTCCAGTCCAGGTCAGGCGGCGTAAACCTACGGCTGTGATTTGGGTTCTTCGCATTCTCGTTTCTCAGCACGGTGAGCTGTCGCTGTGTTGCGTGCTCAGGAGGTGCCGAAGCACTTTTACAGCCAATGAAATACTTGCGAAGTGTAGTCGCCGGTCATTGTAATGAGGCAAACCCAGCAGCCAATCTGCACAGGAAGATCCCACAGACAGCAAAGATATTATCGGCACGGGGTGTTGTTTCAGGGATGAACTTTGATGTGGGAAACATGCCCCGAGAGAAAAAGGGGAAAAGATTGGGATGAAGAAAAAATGCATTTGTTGTTACTTGCTGTTGGCGGTCAGAGATTGCATGGAGCAGTGCCGTGGGACATGATTTTGTGGTGACAGTAGAGTTCAGCATTTAGCAGTTGAAACGCATTTAAGGCTTGGAGAACGATTGAGTTTCGTTGATTTGTTTAGGGGGTGTGGGTGAGACCGCTCCCCTAACTTTTCGTAACTGTTTGAAACCCAATCCTTGTTCTCGGTGAATAAGCATTTAGGAGCAGTTCAGCTCAAGAGTCGCCGTGTTAGGAAAACAAAAATCAGAGAAATCTATATTAAATACTAACATCAGAGAAACCTGATTCTGAAACCTGACGTGAAGTGTAGAACAAAGAAAAGTACAGCACAGGAACAGGCCCTTCGGCCCTCCAAGCCTGTGCCGACCATGCTGCCCGACTAAACTACAATCTTCAACACTTCCTGGGTCCGTATCCCTCTATTCCCATCCTATTCATGTATTCATCAAGATGCCCCTTAAACGTCACTATCGTCCCTGCTTCCACCACCTCCTCCGGCAGCGAGTTCCAGGCACCCACTATCCTCTGTGTAAAAAAAAAAAAAAAAAAAAAAAAAAAATTGCCTTGTACATCTCCTCTAAACCTTGCCCCTCGCACCTTAAACCTATTCCCCCTAGTAATTGACCCCTCTACCCTGGGAAAAAGTCTCTGATTATCCACCCTGTCTATGCCCCTCATAATTTTGTAGACCTCTATCAAGTCGCCCCTCAACCTCCTTCGTTCCAGTGAGAACAAACCGAGTTTATTCAACCGTTCCTCATAGCTAATGCCCTCCATACCAGGCAACAACCTGGTAAATCTCTTCTGCACCCTCGCTGGAGCCTCCACATCCTTCTGGTAGTGTGGCGACCAGAATTGAACACTATACTCCAAGTGTGGCCTAACTCGGGTTCTATACAGCTGCAACATGACTTGCCAATTCTGAAACTCAATGCCCCGGCCAATGAAGGCAAGCATGCCGTATGCCTTCTGACTACCTTCTCCCATCTATGTTGGTCAGTAATTGATGTAAGAATTATTGCCATTGCTGTACTTTCCGGCTCAAGCGATCCACCTTTCACAGGTAAAGGAGGAGCCCATTCATCCGCTCAAATTTGTTTCACTGTTCAATTCGTTCATGGTTGGTCAGTATCGTAACTCAATATTCCTGCCCTCAGTTCCAAACTCCTAACAAAAATCTATTTGAAATTTCCAATTCGCCCCAGCCTCAATGGCTCTCTGGGAGAGAGTTCCAGATTTCCCCTACCCTCTGTGTAGAAAAGAACTCCCTAACATCACCCCTGAATGATCGAGCTTTAATCTTGGGGTTATGTCCCCTTGTTGTGCATTCCACCAGCCAGAGAAAACAATTCCTACTGGTTTACTATGTCAACTCCTTTTAATCGCCCTAAACATCTCGATCTGTTTCTGCCCCATTACAATCAATAGAAATCAGATGGAAAGCTAGGAGACAAACACAAGACGATACTTTTAATTATCTCGATCAGGGTGTCCCAAACCTTTGCAGCCACAGAACTTTTTTGACCTCCCCGGAAGTACTGACAGCACCCCAAAGAAACGTTATTATGTTGAAGAGTTCAGACACAGGAAATTGATTGTTTTTGCACAATAGGTACAAACGTACAAAAGCAGTTAATGGGCTTTTCTATAAAAGCAAAATACTGCGGATGTTGGAAATCTGAAATAAAAACAGAGAATGCCGGATGTCATGATATGCGGACACACACATAATGATATACAGGCAAGCAGCTAATGGACACCGAGAACAGGACATGACCAATAAGCAGGCAGGACACTCAGGGGTGGGATCGGACTATAAAAGACACGAGGCACTCGCACTCCGAGTCTTTCCACTGATGAACATTTAGACAGTCAGTCAAGGGTGTTGTTACAATCTCACCCCCCCACCACGTGGCTAAGAGCTAATCTGGTTCAGTCAGACAGAGTAACCACACTTAAGTTAGCAGAGAGTTGAACTCACAGAGAACTGTGCTATTAGTTCGATAAACCTGATTGAACTAACTTCAAGGTCTGGAGTATCTTTTTGATCTATGCTACATCCAGTTGCAGCCAGTGTACCTAACACGACACCGGATAAGCTCAGCTGGTCTGTCACCATCTATGGAGAGAGAAACAAACGTTTAGAAATGTTGGGTGGGATTCTTCGGCCGTGCCCGCCCACCGACAGGGAATTCCCGCCCGCGTCAACAGACCATTACGTGGTCTCCGTCATGTCCGTGACGATCTTTCAGCGAGCGCGGCTGAAAGATCCAGCCCATTAACTCTGATTCTCTCCACAGACTCTGCCAGGCCTGTTGCGTTTATCCCGCATTCTCTGTTTTCATTATAAAAGGCTTTGGCCATTTTTTAATGTATCCATTTGTTATACTTAAAATGTTCTCTAATCCAACAAATACTTAAGTCTGATCTTTTTGTCATTTCTAATGGAAGAGATTATGCTGATTTTAGTCACCGATTTGTTCAATATTTGAGTGTTGCTGGTGAGCTGGATTCTCATATCAGACTTCATGGAAACACATGCAGACACACTCACACTCCCATCTCTGTCTCTTGCTCACACCTCTCTCACACACCCACCTCTCTCTCACACCCACCTCTCTCACACGCCCGCCTCGCTCTCTCGCGCCCGCCTCGCTCTCTCGCGCCCGCCTCGCGCTCTCGCGCCCGCCTCGCGCTCTCGCGCCCGCCTCGCGCTCTCGCGCCCGCCTCGCGCTCTCGCGCCCGCTTCGCGCTCTCGCGCCCGCCTCGCGCTCTCGCTCGCGCTCTCGCGCCCGCCTCGCGCCCGCCTCGCGCTCCTCGCGCCCGCCTCGCTCTCTCGCGCGCCGCCTCGCTCTCTCGCGCGCCCGCCTCGCTCCCTCGCGCGCCCGCCTCGCTCCCTCGCGCGCCCGCCTCGCTCCCTCGCGCGCCCGCCTCGCTCCCTCGCGCGCCCGCCTCGCTCCCTCGCGCGCCCGCCTCGCTCCCTCGCGCGCCCGCCTCGCTCCCTCGCGCGCCCGCCTCGCTCCCTCGCGCGCCCGCCTCGCCCCTCGCGCGCCCGCCTCGCCCCCCTCGCGCGCCCGCCTCGCCCCCTCGCGCGCCCGCCTCGCCCCCCTCGCGCGCCCGCCTCGCCCCCTCGCGCGCCCGCCTCGCCCCCTCGCGCGCCCGCCTCGCCCCCTCGCGCGGCCGCCTCGCCCCTCGCGCGCCGCCTCGCCCCCTCGCGCGCCCCCGCCTCGCCCCGCCTCGCCCCCTCGCGCGCCCCGCCTCGCCCCCCTCGCGCGCCCGCCTCGCCCCCTCGCGCGCCCGCCTCGCCCCCTCGCGCGCCCGCCTCGCCCCCTCGCGCGCCTCGCCCCCTCGCGCGCCCGCCTCGCCCCCTCGCGCGCCCGCCTCGCCCCCTCGCGCGCCCGCCTCGCCCCCTCGCGCGCCCGCCTCGCCCCCCTCGCGCGCCCGCCTCGCCCCCTCGCGCGCCCGCCCTCGCCCTCCTCGCCCCTCGCGCGCCCGCCTCGCCCCCTCGCGCGCCGCCTCGCCCCCTCGCGCGCCCGCCTCGCCCCCTCGCGCCCGCCTCGCCCCCTCGCCCCTCGCTCCCTCGCCCGCCTCGCTCCCTCGCCCGCCTCGCTCCCTCGCCCGCCTCGCTCCCTCGCCCGCCTCGCTCCCTCGCCCGACTCGCTCCCTCGCCCGACTCGCTCCCTCGCCCGACTCGCTCCCTCGCCCGACTCGCTCCCCTCGCCCGACTCGCTCCCTCGCCCGGCCCGCCTCGCTCCCTCGCGCGCCCGCCTCGCTCCCTCTCGCGCCCCGCCTCGCTCCCTCTCGCGCCCGCCTCGCGCTCTCTCGCGCCCGCCTCGCGCTCTCTCGCGCCCGCCTCGCGCTCTCTCGCGCCCGCCTCGCGCTCTCTCGCGCCCGCCTCGCGCTCTCTCGCGCCCGCCTCGCGCTCTCTCGCGCCCGCCTCGCGCTCTCTCGCGCCCGCCTCGCGCTCTCTCGCGCCCGCCTCGCGCTCTCTCGCGCCCGCCTCGCGCTCTCTCGCGCCCGCCTCGCGCGCTCTCGCGCCCGTCTCGCGCCCGCCTCGCGCGCTCTCGCGCCCGCCTCGCGCGCTCTCGCGCCCGCCTCGCGCCCGCCTCGCGCGCTCTCGCGCCCGCCTCGCGCTCTCTCGCGCCCGCCTCGCGCTCTCTCGCGCCCGCCTCGCGCTCTCTCGCGCCCGCCTCGCGCTCTCTCGCGCCCGCCTCGCGCTCTCTCGCGCCCGCCTCGCGCTCTCTCGCGCCCGCCTCGCGCTCTCTCGCGCCCGCCTCGCGCTCTCTCGCGCCCGCCTCGCGCTCTCTCGCGCCCGCCTCGCGCTCTCTCGCGCCCGCCTCGCGCTCTCTCGCGCTCTCCCGCGCCCGCCTCGCGCCCGCCTCGCGCTCTCTCGCGCCCGCCTCCCCCCCTCTCTCTCTCGCGCCCGCCTCCCCCCCTCTCTCTCTCGCGCCCGCCTCCCCCCTCTCTCTCTCGCGCCCGCCTCCCCCCTCTCTCTCTCGCGCCCGCCTCCCCCCCTCTCTCTCTCGCGCCCGCCTCCCCCCCCTCTCTCTCTCGCGCCCGCCTCCCCCCCTCTCTCTCTCGCGCCCGCCTCCCCCCCTCTCTCTCTCGCGCCCGCCTCCCCCCCTCTCTCTCTCGCGCCCGCCTCCCCCCTCTCTCTCCCGCGCCCGCCTCCCCCCCTCTCTCTCTCGCGCCCGCCTCCCCCCCTCTCTCTCTCGCGCCCGCCTCCCCCCCTCTCTCTCTCGCGCCCGCCTCCCCCCCTCTCTCTCTCGCGCCCGCCTCCCCCCCTCTCTCTCTCGCGCCCGCCTCCCCCCCTCTCTCTCTCGCGCCCGCCTCCCCCTCTCTCTCTCGCGCCCGCCTCCCCCCCTCTCTCTCTCGCGCCCGCCTCCCCCCCTCTCTCTCTCGCGCCCGCCTCCCCCCCTCTCTCTCTCGCGCCCGCCTCCCCCCCTCTCTCTCTCGCGCCCCGCCTCCCCCCCTCTCTCTCTCGCGCCCGCCTCCCCCCCTCTCTCTCTCGCGCCCGCCTCCCCCCCTCTCTCTCTCGCGCCCGCCTCCCCCCCTCTCTCTCTCGCGCCCGCCTCCCCCCTCTCTCTCTCGCGCCCGCCTCCCCCCTCTCTCTCTCGCGCCCGCCTCCCCCCCTCTCTCTCTCGCGCCCGCCTCCCCCCTCTCTCTCTCGCGCCCGCCTCCCCCTCTCTCTCTCGCGCCCGCCTCCCCCCCTCTCTCTCTCGCGCCCGCCTCCCCCCTCTCTCTCTCGCGCCCGCCTCCCCCCTCTCTCTCTCGCGCCCGCCTCCCCCCTCTCTCTCTCGCGCCCGCCTCCCCCCCTCTCTCTCTCGCGCCCGCCTCCCCCCTCTCTCTCTCGCGCCCGCCTCCCCCCTCTCTCTCTCGCGCCCGCCTCCCCCCCTCTCTCTCTCGCGCCCGCCTCCCCCCCCTCTCTCTCTCGCGCCCGGCTCCCCCCCTCTCTCTCTCTCTCTCTCTCTCTCTCTGACAGACCCAACTCTCTCACTTACCCGCCTCTCTCTCTTTCCCTCTCTCGCTCACACACACCCATCTCTCTCTCTCTCTCTCTCTCTCACGCACCCACCTCTCTTTCGCTCTCGCTCTCGCTCTCTCTCTCTGACACACCCAACTCTCTCTCTCATACCCACCTTTCTCTCTCTCTCTCACATATTCACACACACCCACCTCTTTCTCACATACCCACCTCTCTCTCTCTCTCTCTCTCTCTGACACACCCACCTACCTCTCTTTCACACACGCAACTCTCTCTTGTCATAATATACACCAGTATATCATGGTGCGGACACACAGTGGAACCAATCAACACACACTACACCGCAGCCAATCACCAGTGAGAGCACACACTCTATAAAGACAGGGGGCATCAGAGTTCCCGCTCATTCGAGTAGCAGCTAGCTAGGAGGACAGAGCTCACAGCCTGCAACACACACATTCACCATGTGCTGAGTGCATCGACTGGTTAGGACAAAGCAACGGTCTTTAGTTAAAGCTAGTATCGTGTTAACCCACAGTCTGAGTATGTTAAACAGTTAATGATTCAATAAAATAGTGTTGCACTATTTCAAGTGTTGGTGACCTGTGATCTAGAACACCCAACACATCATAATACCAGGAGTTGAGGGATATTAGCACTTCTTAGACCTACCTGCAAGTGATCTGCCTCCCGCCAGCATTCCGTCATCCTGCAACATGGACAACATCAGCCCGCCGCTCCGCATCGCCGGCAACCTCGGGGCCAACTGGAAGATTTTCAAACAGCGCTTCCAGCTCTTCCTCGAAGCCACGGACAGGGAGGGCGCCTCGGATACCAGAAAGATTGCTCTTCACCTCTCCACGGCCGGGGACAATGCCATCCACATTTTCAACTCTCTCACCTTTGCAGATGATGAAGACAAGACGAAGTTCAAGACGATCCTCCTCAAGTTTGACACTCACTGCAGCGTAGAGGTGAATGAAAGTTTTGAACGCTACGTGTTCCAGCAGCGTTTGCAGGGTAAGGATGAACCTTTCCAATCCTTTCTCACGCACCTCCGCATCCTTGCGCAATCTTGCAGCTACGGGCCCACCTCCGACTCCATGATACGCGACCAGATCGTTTTTGCTGTTCAGCCGGACCCCCTACGCCAGCAGCTCCTCAAAGTAAAGCAACTCACCCTAGCGACCGCCATTGAGACCTGTGTCCTACATGAAAACACCACGAGTCAGTATTCCCATATACAAGCGGCTGAAACGGCGCGGCAAGGTCCCCACGAGGCGGAACGGGTCCAAGTGATTGAGCACCTCCAGGGCCTCCGCCTGGATGAGGGCGGCCATTTTGCGCGCTTTTCGCAGACTCCCGCGCTTGTACGCACCAAACGAGGGGACGGTGACGTTGAGGAACGCAATGCGCAGGCGCGCACCACGCACGACCGTACCGCGCCTGCGCGGTGGCACAACAAACGTACTGATGTCACGACATGTGGCAACTGTGGCTCCGCCCTCTTAAAGCGGCAATGTCCCGCAAAATCTCGACAATGCCTACGATGTGGAAGACTTGGCCACTATGCTGCCTGCTGTCGAGCAGCTCAGCCTGCCAATTCATATCGCTTCAGCCAGCCTCGCAGGAATGTTCGGGCAAGTCAACCCACGGTCACAGAGTCCGATTTCGACCTCCCACACAGCAGTGACACCGAGGACCCGAAGGTGCCTTTTCGAGTCGGTGTCGTAACGAAAAACAGGCTGTCCCCGAAGCAAAGACACCAGCTGCTGTCGGTATATAGCATCGATCCAGACGATGAGTGGTGTGCCACCCTGACGGTCCCAAATACGATTCTGCCTGGACACTGGTGCCTCCGCCAATCTCGTGGCGTGGTCTGCTTTCCAAAGCCTTCGTGTCAAACCAGCCATCCTGCCATCGGCCTGCCACCTATTGGACTACAATGGCAACATCATGCCTGCTACCGGCTCGTGCCAACTTGAAGTGACGCACAAGTGACGGAAAGCCATCCTTCCTTTCGAGACTGTGGGCTCCTCGAAGGACTCCCTGCTTGGCGCACAGGCGTGCAAGCTGCTGAACCTCGTTCAAAGAGTTCTCTCTCTCTCTCTCTCTCTCCTGATGACACGTCTGCCTTCCAGGACGCTGACTTCAGGGCGCAACTCGACGCCATCATCGACCAGCACCGCAACATCTTCAAAGGCATGGGCACGCCCCCATATACTTACAAGATCCTACTCAAACAGAACGCCACGCCTGTGGTGCATGCACCTCGCAGAGTCCCAGCACCCCTCAAGGACCGCCTCAAGCAGCAGCTGCAGGACCTCCCAAGACCAAGGAGTGATCTCCAGAGTTACGGAACCAACCGACTGGGTCAGTTCCATGGTGTGCGTAAAAAAAGCCTTCCGTCGAGCTGAGAATTTGTATTGATCCCAAGGATCTGAATCGCAATATCATGAGGGAGCATTATCCGATTCCCAAGCGTGAAGAGATCACATGCAAGATGGCTCGCACCAAGCTCTTCACCAAACTTGACGCCTCGAAAGGTTTCTGGCAAATCCAGCTCGACAAATCCAGCAGGAAACTGTGTACCTTTAATACCCCCTTTGACAGATATTGTTTCGACAGGATGCCGTTTGGGGTCATATCGGCTTCAGAAGTGTTTCACAGGATCATGGAACAAATGATGGAAGGCATTGAAGGTGTTCACGTCTATGTCGATGACATAATCATTTGGTCCACCACCCCGCAGGAGCATGTCAGTCGCCTCCAGCGTATGTGCAAACGCATACGGGAGCAGGGCCTCCGCCTCAACAGAGCCAAATGCTCCTTTGGTCAGACGGAACTCCAGTTCCTAGGGGACATCTCCCAGTTGGGTGTGCGGCCGGATGCGGACAAGGTGGCTGCTATCACAGCCATGAAAACGCCAGAGGACAAGAAGGCGGTCCTCCGATTTCTGGGCATGGTCAACTTCCTAGGGAAGTTCATCCCTAACCTCTCCTCTCATACCACGGCTCTCAGGAACCTGGTCAGGAAGACGACAGACTTCCAATGGCTTCCTGCCCACGAGCGCGAATGGCGAGAACTGAAAACCAAACTCACCACGGCCCCGGTCTTAGCTTTTTTTGATCCAGCGAAAGAGACAAAAATTTTGACCGATGGCAGCCAGTCTGGCATTGGGGCGGTGCTCCTGCAACGCGATGTGGCCTCATCATGGGCCCCCGTTGCATATGCGTCACGCGCCATGACCCCCACGGAACAGCGCTATGCGCAGATAGAAAAGGAGTGCCTGGGCCTTCTGACCGGTGTCGTCAAGTTTCATGATTGTGTGCGGCCTTCCCCAATTCACTTTCGAGACCGACCATCGCCCGCTGGTCAATCTAATGCAGAAAGACTTGAATGACATGACGCCTCGCCACCAGCGTATTCTGCTCGAGCTCCGGCGATACAACTTCCAGCTGGTATACACCCCAGGCAAAGACCTAGTTAATGCCGACGCTCTCTCCAGGGCAGTCAACACTCCGTGTGACCCAGCCGGATTCGTCTGCCAGGTTGGCCCATGTGGCCTCCAATCTACCGGCCACGGATGAACGCCTCGTCCAAATTTGCCGCGAGATAGCGGCTGACCCTTTGCTACAGCGTGTCATGCGCCACCTAACAGACGGGTGGCTCAAGGGCCAATGTCCGCAGTTCTACAACATCAGAGATGATCCGGTGATAGTCGATGGTGCTCTCCTGAAGCTGGACCGCATTGTCATCCCGCACAGCATGCGCCAGCTCGTCTTGGAACAGATATACGAGGGCCATCTTGGCGTAGCGAAGTGCCGCTGACGGGCCCAAGAGGCTGTGTACTGGCCCGGCATCAATGACGACATCGCCAACACAGTGCTCAACTGCCCCACTTGTCGGCGCTTCCAGCCGGCCCAACCACGTGAGACCCTGCAGCCCCATGAGTTGGTCACGTCCCCTTGGTCCAAGGTCGGCATCGACCTGTTCCACGCGCTGGGCAGGGACTATGCCCTGATTGTAGACTACTTTCAAACTACCCGGAGGTAGTACGTTTACACGACATCACATCGTCTGCAGTCATCCGTGCCTGCAGGGACACCTTTGCTCGACACGGCATCCCACTCTCTGTGATGTCGGACAATGGTCACTGCTTCGCCAGCCAGGAATGGTCCAACTTTGCCAGGAGGTACAACTTTGTGCAGGTGACATCCAGTCCCCTGTACCCCCAATCCAACGGCAAAGCGGAGAAGGACGTCCACTTAGTCAAACGGCTCCTCTGCAAGGCTGCCGATGCTGGGTCCGATTTCTCACCTCGCCCTGCTGGCCTATCGCTCGACCCCACTGTCTGCTGACCTGTTGCCAGCCCAGCTGCTCATGGGTCGCACCCTGAGGATGACTGCGCCGTCCATTCATGCCCCAGACCTCGACTCGTTCCGATTCTTCAACGAATGCAACACTCGTGCACAGCACAAGGCGGCTCATGATTCCCGTGCAGCTCCTCTCCCTGCTCTGGCTCCAGATGGCAACGTCCGTATCCATCTTCCGGATGGTGGCTGGTTTGCAATCTCTGTTGTCCTTTGGCAGGTGGCTCCCCGCTCTTTCCTGGTTCGTCTACCGGATGGATCCATTCTGCGCCGCAATCGACATGCCCTCAGTCTCGTTCCGCGCTCGCTACGTGATCCTCCACCATTGCCATGCCCTCCTGTTGACCCTGACCTGACCTGGACTATGCAGAGATTCCGGTCACTCTGCATCCTCCTCACTCTGACGCAGTCCAGCCGGCGGCTCCCGACCCACCTCGAGGCGGTCAACCAGAATTCGTCGCCCACCACAGAGACTTAATTTGTGAACTTTGTGGACTTATGGACTTTCTGATTTGTTCTGTTCTTCCGTTTAATCGTTCAAGTGGTTTGTATATGGTGTTCATCTCGTTATTCTTGTGACACACTGTTTTTCTGCACCAGGCACCTTCCCATGTAAATAGCTTAGTTTTTATGTACATAGTCCTGTAAATATTTCACACACACGTAGTCAGGAACATTCACCATACACTATTTATTGCCACACAGGTACATATTTTATAAAAGGGGGGATGTCATAATATACACCAGTATATCATGGTGCAGACACACACTGATGGACACACAGTGGGACCAATCACCAGTGAGAGCACACGCACTACAAAGACGGGGGGGCATCAGAGTTCCCGCTCATTCGTGTAGCAGCTAGCTAGGAGGACAGAGCTCACAGCCTGCACCACAGACATTCACCATGTGCTGAGTGCATCGACTGGTTAGGACAAGGCAAAGGTCTTCAGTTCAAGCTAGTATCGTGTTAACCCACAGTCTGAGTATGTTTAAACAGTTAATGATTCAATAAAATAGTGTTGCACTATTTCAAGTGTTGGTGACCTGTATGTGATCCAGAACACCCATCACATCCTCTCTCTCTCATCCTCTCTCTCTCTCTCACACACACACACACACACACACACACACACATCTGTCTCTCCCTCTCTTTCTCTATCTCTCATTCACACGCCCGCCTCTCCCTCACCTATCCACCCCCTCTCTTTCTCACTCACTCTCCCACCCATACTCTGTCTCAGACTCCCTTTCCCCCGGCCTCGGACACCCCCCACCCTCTCGGTGCGGCCAACCTCGCTCTGCCACCCGCTTTGCCGTCCAGTTGCCTTTGCTCTCACCCTGAATTTACCACTGACTGAATCTGACTCAATTCCCAGCCCATCCAATCAGAGGACTGCTGCTCAATACATTGGTCACTGAGAGGCTGACCCATGGGCCTATCAGTAGCCAACAAAGTTAAAAAGGCACCTTCGATTGGACAAGCCAGGAGGACAGCTGTTTTCAAATCTGAAATGGTTTGACCCAGCTTGGAAACCCTGGATGAGTCCCATGGAACCTTGGGGTTCTGCGGAACCCAGTTTGGGAAATGCTAATCTGGGGCATCTCTGGGGGGGGGGGGGGGGGAAGCGTTGGGATCCGCGCTTGGCAGCACCTCGATTAGAAACTGTCCAAGTCTAGAAATCTTCTCTCGGGTTCTGCTCATGAGCAGAGAATCCGTCTGATCCCCAGCGTCACAAGATGAGAAGTCTCACCAGGTGGATGAAACTATGAAAAAGTGTTCTCGGGATTGAGCGACGCCTCTGTCACTGAGCAGAAAAGTTCTGCACACATGAGTGCGGCCTCAACCGGGACCTGGGATTCATGTCGCATTACATTCATCCCCCACCATCTGGCCTGCGAAATCCTACCAACTGTCCTGGCTTGACACAATTCGCCTCTTTAACCTGGAGTTACCCCTATCTCTGGATCTGCAAAGACTTAATTACCTGCAAATGCTCGCATTCTAAGCATTGTCTGGCATCTTTGACTTTGTCTATATATATATATATATGGTTCTGGAACCTACCTCTTCATTCACCCGAGGAAGGAGCAGCGCTCCGAAAGGTAGTGAGGTGTTGTAAGACTTCTTACTGTGCTCACTCCAGTCCAACGCCGGCATCTCCACATCACTGAGCAGAAAGACTGAGGCTCCTGTCTCCCTCCCAGCACACTCACTGTCACAGCACATTCCAGTTGCAACGTTGCTGAAGCCCAGTGACGGCCCCTCGGGGCTGATCCAAGCGGTGCTCGCCGCTCTGCTATTTCCCTGAACTGTCCCATCCTTCACTGGCTGATTGTTACTGCAGAGGCAGGCTGGCAGAGGAAGTCGCGCTCCAAAAGTGTAAAACTAAGCTTGAGCAGGGACAGTGGTGTTGTCGTAGTTCTAGGACTTGGGCTTGTGCCTAATGATGAAAGACTCTATAAGATAGAGGACCATAAGATGCAGGACTAGGCCATTCAGCCCATCCAGTCTGCTCTGGCATTCAACGAGATCATGACCGATTGATGTGATGATCCTTCAAATCCACTTTCTTGCCTTATTCTCATAACCCTTGATTCCCTTACTCCACTTGGGTCCAAAGGTGGTGAAGCTAATTTGGGTGCATTCAGTCATCTCCCAGTGGTCACTAGATGCAACCGTACTGTGCACGGGGTTACCGCAGGCAAGGATAAAGGGGAGTGAGTGAACGTATACATGCAGTTGATTAAGAGAATTGGTCAAATCAAAATCTCAGATTTTGAAAAGCGATAAAGTTCGACTAAAAGGCCATTTCCGTGTAACATGTCAACCCATTAGCAAAGCACACTGGGGTTCAGTGTAACAATAATTAGCTGGGTCTGGGCTTTGGGACTTCATTGCTCAGCTGGCTTGCCTCCAGGATGCCTTCAGTCTTTACTCGCCCATTCCATTCAATTCTCTCTCCTCCCTCTCCCCACTCCTCAGTACCTATCAGGGATTCAAATCTGAGGATAAGATATAATAATCTTTATTATTGTCACAAGCAACCTTACATTAACACTGCAATGAAGTTACTGTGAAAAGCCCTTAGTCGCCACATTCCGGCGCCTGTTCGGGTGCACAGAGGGAGAATTCAGAATGTCTAATTCATCTAACAAGCACGTCTTTCGGGACTTGTGGGAGGAAACCGGAGCACCCGGAGGAAACCTACGCAGACACAGGGAGAACGTGCAGACTCCACACAGAGAGTGACACAAGCCAGGAATCGAACCTGGAACCCTAGTGCTATGAAGCAACAGTGCTAACCACTCTGCTACAATGCCCCCCAACAGATATCAACAGGAGTTGCCAAAATCCATCAGAATTCTTTGCAGCTGAACGTTTAGAAGGGGCCTTGGGCTAGTGCCCAATGATGAAAGACTCCATAAGATAGAGGACCATAAGATGCAGGAGTAGACCATTCGGCCCATCCAGTCTGCTCTGGCATTCAACGAGATCATGACTGATTGATGTGATGATCCTTCAACTCCACTTTCCTGCCTTATTCTGAGAACCCTTGATTGCCAAACATCCTTAAAGGACAAAAATGGCACGTTGGTGCATACTGAGGTACACTTTGACACTCGAGTGAGGTCCACTATTGAGGCAAGTTTAACTCCGAATAGGGAGTGCTGGCATTGGATGCAAAACCAGGAAAGAAGAGTGTTCTGTGTTGCACTTTAATAAGGGAAAGCAGCCTCTGAACCCACTTTGTGGAGATGGAAAAGCAGCATTCTTAAAATTCACAAAGTTACGGTTCGCAAGCATTCAGAAGGGTTTTTTTTTTTAACGCAAGCGGAAAACATGGGAGGCAGTAGCAAACGAGATCTGAAGGGGAAGGTGCTGACATTTTATTATTTGGATCAGTAATTACTGCAATTAAAAATAATGACAATGACAAGACACTGCTGGAAACTAACCGAGCTAGCGGCGCTGGAGCACTGTTAAATCAGTTAACACCGAATTGTGTGCACACTTGGGCGGTTGTGATTGGATTCTGGTAGCCTCCTTTCGAACTGCCCTCCCCGGTGGCCTGACTTTGCAGGCTGATTTCAGTCCTGTATCCCTGTCAAAAGCAGCACCCTCAAATGGTTAAATTTGCCCCAACTTTAAAGTAGCTGCTCCTGTAGCAACTGGACGTACGAAAGCCTAAATACAGGGGCTGGTTTAGCACACTGGGCTAAATTGCTGGCTTTTAAGGCAGGCCAGCAGCACGGTTCAATTCCCGTACCAGCCTCCCCAAACAGGCGCCGGAATGTGGCGACTAGGGGCTTTTCACAGTAACTTCATTTGAAGCCTACTTGTGACAATAAGTGATTTTCATTTCAAAGTATGGTAAGTGCTAACTTGGCAAGGAGCTGACGCAAACTGTGGTGCCTCTATCACTGGTCGCTAATGTTACCAATGAATCAAACTTGGGTGCTTTTTGTTATTTAGGTCTGACTGATATTCTTTGAATGTTCAGATTCTGGACATCACATATTCCATTTGTTTGAATTACAGATGCTTGCTGCACAGTGAACATCAAGGATAAGGTGAATACCTCACCAGAGGCTGAGCCCTGGAACCGATGTGGACACTTAAGTACAAAGTTAGTACAACATGTTGATTTTAAATCACTTTTTAATAGGATTTTTTTTTTCCCCTGTGATCACCTGAGGTGGATTTAGTCTTGATCAAAGTGAGGAACGATCTAATGGGGAATAGAGCCCTTTACATTTCGGGCACAGGCACTTCAAGGTCAGGCAGTGTAGGATTAGGCACGGGATGAAGCTCCACACTCTGTCCTCGCAATGTACGGTGACCAGAGGGCATCGTCTCCGAGTAAGGGGGTTACCCAGAGGTCGAATTTCTTCCCTCAGAAAGTGGAATTCTTTACCACAGAGAGCTGCCGAGGCTGGCTCGTTAAGTACATTCAAGGCTGAAATAGATTTTTAATCAGTAAGGGAATCCAGAATTATATTGATAAGGCGCGAACGTGATTAAGGATTATTATATCAAATCAGTCACAATTGGGCAGCACGGTGGCGCAGTGGGTTAGCCCTGCTGCCTCACGGCGCCGAGGTCCCAGGTTCGATCCCGGCTCTGGGTCACTGTCCGTGTGGAGTTTGCACATTCTCCCCGCGTTTGCGTGGGTTTCGCCCCCACAACCCAAAGGTGTGCAGGCTAGGTGGATTGGCCGCGCTAAATTGCCCCTTAATTGGAAAAAATGAATTGGGTACTCTAAATTTAATTTTTTTTTTTTAAATCAGTCACAATCATTTTCTTTTATTCGTTCATGGGATGCGGGCTCTCTGCCTGGGCCAGCATTTATATCCCATCCCTTGCTGTGGGTCTGGAATCACATCTAGGTCCTTGAGGACATTAGTGAACCAGGTGGGTTTAACGACAATGGTTAAAATTGAATTCAAATTCCACCATCTGCCCTGGTGGGATTCGAACCTGGGTTCCTGGTCCAGCGACAATACCACTAACGCCACTGCCTCCTCTTTGAATGGCAGAGCAGATCGATGGGCCAAACGGCTGGTTCTGCTTCTCCATCTAATATTGTCATGGGGTGCCGCATGCTGTACCAATGTGCTATTTGTTTTGGCCGTTTTCTGACCTGTAAGCTCGAGATCGCCAATGGGTGGACTGTGACAAATAATGGGCTGTACTCTTGTGCTATGACCAGCAACAACTGGATGAAACTGTCCCAGATCTTTTGATGTTGGACCATTTAGAGGCAGCATATGACAGGGGACTTGCACATTTGAATTCTGGCAACGGAGAGCAGTGACACCATTGAAGGATCAGGTATTTCAGTTCAACCTTTGAGCAGCTGCAACTCTGACTCCAGGATTATAATGGGGCTAAAAGGTTAAAATATGAGGACAGTTTGCATAGACTAGACTTGAGTGTAGAATATTGAGGGCTGAGTTAAATTAGGGGTGTTTAAGATGATTGAAGGGTTTAATAGGGTAGATAAAGATGAATTATTTCCTCTGGTGTGGGAGGTTTATAAAAACATTTCACGGGATCTGGGCGTCGCTGGTTAGGCCAGCCTTTGTTGCCCATCCCTAATTGCCTCTTGAGAAGGTGGTGGTGAGCCGCTGCCTTGAACCGCTGCAATGCATATAGTGTAGGTGCACCCACTGTGCTGTTGGGGAGGGATTTCCTGGATTTTGACCCAGCGACAGTGAAGGGACGGCCGATATAATTCCAAGCCAGGATAGGGTGTGGCTTGGAGGGGGAACTTGCAGGTGGTGGTGTTCCCATGTGTCTGCCGCCCTTGTCCTTCCCGGTGGTAGAGGTCGCAGGTTTGGAAGGTGCTGCCGAAGGAGCCTTGGTGAGTTGCTGCAGTGCATCTCGTAGAATGGCACACACGGCTGTCACTGTGCGTCGGTGGGCAAGGGAGTAAATGTTTAAGGTGGGGGATGGGGCACCAATCGAGAGGGCTGCGTTATCCTGGATGCTGTCGACCTTCTTGAGTGTTGTTGGAGCAGCACTCGTACATTGGAGAGTATTCCATCACACTCCTAACTCTGCCTTGTAGGTGGTAGACAGGCTTTAGGGAGTCAGGAGGGGAATGCCTTGCAGCAGGATTCCCAGCCACTGCTCTTGTAGCCACAGTATTTATATGGCTGGTCCAGTTCACATTTCTGGTCAATGGTAACCCCTAGGATAGTGGAGGATTCAACTCAATGCCATTGAATTACAAAGGGCAATAGTTTTGGGTTCTCTCTCTCTTGTTGGAGATGGTCATCGTCTGGCACTTGTGTGGCATGAATGTAACTTGACACTCATCAGCCGAAGCCTGAATGGAGTCCAGGACAATGGAGTAGAATCTTGAAACGAGAGCTAGGCTGTCCAGGGGTGATGTCAGGAGGCATTTCCTCATACACGGCACAGTGAAAATCCGGAACTCCCTCTCTCTCCCAAAAAGCTGCTGAGGCTGGGGATCAATTGATTTTTTAAAAAGCTGCTGGATTTTATTTTAGGCAAGGGAACCAACGCAGGTTAGATACAAGGAGATAATGATACAGATCAGCCACGATCTAATGGAATGGCAAGACATACTTGAGGAACTAAATGGCTGAATGGCTAATTCCTGTTGGCTCTGCACTTTTCAAAGGGCACAGCCAGAACATAACACTTCAATTGCCAACCTGCCTACTGGGAGTAGATGGATTGACTCCTCACCTTTCGCCTTCTGTTTTTTTAAACTGGAAATATTCAAATGGAAGTCGGGATTCAGGTTTTTAATGTCCCATTAGATCCAAACACGCACATTTTTTGGGAGATTAGAACTTCACACTTTGGCTTTATACTGTCTCCATTAGTACGCTGAGTAATTGGACAGAAATCAGCCTCCAGCACAAAGAGGGACTATGTTAAAAATCATAGAATTTACAGTGCAGAAGGAGGCCATTCGGCCCATCGAGTCTGCACCGGCCCTTGGGAAGAGCACCCTACTTAAGACCTCACCTCCACCCTATGCCCGTAACCCAGTAACCCCACCTAACCTTTTTGGACATTTAAGGGCAATTTAGCGCGGCCAATCCACCTTACCTGCACATCTTGTGGGCGGAAACCGGAGCCCCCGGAGGAAACCCACGCAGACACTGGGGAGAACGTGCAGACTCCGCATAGACAGTGACCCAGCAGGGAATCGAACCTGGGACCCTGGAGCTGTGAAACAACAGTGCTCCGTGCCGCCCTGTCATGTGTTGAGCTGAAATGGCCTATCTTGAAAACATTTCTCATTTTCAATCATTTCTCGTATGCTGAATGGATTTACGAAATTAGATTCACGGTACAGCAATTTAAATCATATGCAAATTAAACTGCAAAGGTATGCCGAGAAATATTAATTTCTCCCGTAGATTCAGCCAATGTTGTATATTTTCGCATTTGTGGCTCAGTGGGTAGCACTGTCACCTCTTGGTTCAGAGGTTTGTGAGTTCGTGCCCCTTATAGGGTGATGAGAGGCGTGGATAGCCAGAGACTTTTCCCCAGGGTGGAAATGGCTGTCACGAGGGGACATAATTTTAAGGTGATTGGAGGAAGGTATAGGGGAGATGTCAGAGGTCGGTTCTTTACACAGAGTGGGGGGTGTGTGGAATGTACAGCCAGCAGAGGTGGTGGAGTCAGAGTCATTCGGGACATTTAAGCGACTCTTGGGCAAGCACATGGACAGCAGTAAATTGAAGGGCTGTAGGGTAGGTTGATCTTAGATTAGGATAAATGGTCGGCACAACATTGTGGGCTGAAGGGTCTGTACTGTTCTATGTTCTCCGGAACCTTGAGTACAACATTTAGGCTGACACTCCCGTGCAGTACAGAGGGAGTGTTGCATTGTCAGAGGCTCCTACTTTCGGACGAGACGTTAAACCGACTTTTTGTTGCACTTCAAATAACCGTAGTGCCATGTGCTATGCAAGAGAGAAATCACCAGGATTTCAACTCCTTGTCGCTGTTCAGAGACTCCTGCTGTCATTGCATCCCGTGAACGCTGTGGAAAATTACCATTTTGGTGAATCGTAGAAAAGTTACAGCCCAGAAGGAGTCCATTCGGCCCATTTTGTACCATGCCAGCCCGAGGGCATGCAGGCGCCCTTTCTAATCCCACCTTCCTGCACCCGGTCCTGTAGCTTAGCGCACTTAAGATGCAGATCCAGGTACCTTTTAAAAGAGTTTGAGAAATTTGCTCCTGTCCGAAGAGGGAAGAAAGAGAAGTGTCTGGTGAGCCAGAGAAAAAGCAATGCTACTGTACCTTAATGACTTTCCGATTTCTCTAGGTGCGAGCAATTCTTCAAACAGCTATCGTGTTTCTATCGCTGCTCTCCAGATGCTACAATGTGGGCAAGCCCAAGTCATTCCAATTCCCTTCTGAACGTCCCTCTATGTCAGGGCTTCTGTGACCAATGGTAGGTACGCTGATGGTCAAGCAGCTCTTTAAGGGCTGACCAACTTAGATGTGAGTATACTGGGCATGTGTGTGAAGTTGCAGTGTCAAGTACTGTCACTGCAGCCTCTGCGATTCGATTAAATATAGGCTGATGAATAAACTCTTCATTAAGAATTTATACAGCACCTTTAATGTAACAAAACATCTCTGGACACTTTAAAGAAGCGTGAAACAAGGTTTGACACCACACTGCAGAGCTTTTTTTGTTTATTCCCGGGGGAGAGCGCCATTTTCAAGGTCATCGTTTGTTGCCCGTCCCGAACCGTCCTTGTGAAGGTGGTGATCAGCTGCCTTTACGAACCGCTGCTCTACCATTCTGGGGTAAGTACACCCACAGTACTGTTGGGGAGGGGCATTCCAGGCTTTTGTCACAGCGGAAGTGAAGGAACAGCAAGATATTGGGACAGGTTGGTCAATGATGTCGGTTTTTAAGGGCTGCCTTAATGCCGGAGAGCGCGGGAGAAGGAATTTCAGAACTTGTGACCGAGACAACTGAAGGCACGGCCGCCAATGGTAAGGTGAGGAATTAAGGAGTGTGCAGCTCGGACACTGAACCCCCCCCCCTATCTTTACCCTCTATCTTCTACCTCCCACCAATTACCAACCTCGGGTTATACTTAGCCAGGTGGACTTGAGAAGAAATCTCCTTTTTTCTTCAGAACATTGTCACCCTTCAGCTCAAGTGACTTAAAAATCTGCTCCTCAGCAGGGAGGCCTCTGTCTACACTGGCTAACTCCATCTGAGCAAATTTGCAGCAAGGCCACTTACAAAGGGGAAGAATTTCTGACATTCTATCCTAAACCAACATCTATTTACTGTCCCAATGCTCTCCAGTCGAGATCAATTATGTCGATCCAGACCAGGGGCTAAACTGGGTATAATCCTGGTCACATGGCTCCACTGCTCCCTGGATAAAGTTGATGAGACTCCGGGTGACGAGGCAGATCTAATCTTGCCCTAGCTCTGACTGAATATTAGTACAAGCCAATATTGATCTCGTTTTGTAACGAGACTCAAATTTCTGGTTTCCTCAAAAATCTTCAAAAAGAATAACCATCTGGTGGAGAGCCACATTCCCTGTGATCAGAGTTATTCTATCAGCAAGTAGTAGCTGTAAAATGTCGGATGGGAATCGGGTCACCGAGTGAGCTGCCCCTAAATGTCCCGCTTACTGTCACTCTATCTATGTGCGGGTTAGCGAGTGTACTAACCGATGTGGAGTTGAGCCATACCGACCAGATCTCCAGATTTAATCCCAGTTTGCTCTTTCATATTTCATAGAATTTACAGAGCAGAAGGAGGCCATTCGGCCCATCTAGTATGCACCGGCTCTTGGAAAGAGCACCCTACCCTAGGTCCACACCTCCACCGTATCCCCATAACCCAGTAACCCCACCCAACACTAAGGGCAATTTTGGAAACTAAGGGCAATTTACCGTGGCCAATCCACCGAACCTGCACATCTTTGGACTGTGGGAGGAAACCGGAGCACCCGGAGGAAACCCACGCACACACGGGGAGAACGTGCAGACTCCGCACAGACAGTGACCCAAGCCGGAATCGAACCTGGGACCCTGGAGCTGTGAAGCAATTGTGCTACCCACAATGCTACCGTGCTGCCCATGAACCCAGTACTGACCAACCCAGTAGCTCTCTTGTCGCTGATCTCAGCCGGGGTGTGAGGGGAAGTTGTAGCTTCCTTCGCGCATCTGGCCAGGAGATGAGAAAGCGAAATCAGCCAGGGTCCTCTCCTCCTGCCCGCGATGTTGCCATGTCTGCTGATGTGCATTGACCTGCACGCTCATCCCTACAAGCATTGACTCAGACAGCACAGAAGGAGGCCATCCGTCCTCTGCCAGCTCTTGGTTGAAAGAGCTTTCCAGCTAGTCCCTAACTTGTTCTTTCTCCTAGTCCTGAAAACGTATCCTTTATTTTGTGTAATAATCTTTTGAAAGTTACACCGGCATCGGTTTTCATTACTCATTCGGGCAGCGGACTGAGAACGTCATCATTTGCTGCGTTACATTTTGTCCCCCTTTAACGTGTTGCCTCCGGTACTTTTTGCCAATTATCTTAAAACGTGCTGTGCCAATCAACAACGGGTGACAATAGAGCCTGCATTGGCTGTGACGTTTCCCATGGTTGAATAGTTTGTCAACACAAGCAGAAGGACAGCTTGGACAGAGGACACCAGGTACATGCGGAACTGGACCACTGCATGGGTCAGTGCCTGTGGAACTGATGCGGAAGGGGAGAATCTTCAGCTGAAAGAACTTCCCACCAATAAAAGTAACTTTACGACCAATTGCCCAATGAAAATGTTGTAAAAGCAGAATCGCCGGGTCACATACCCAAGTCATGGTTGGGACAACAGATATTGTTAAACTCATCTATTTTTAAATATAGGGAATGGTCCTGGTGATATGGCTGTCTGAACAGGTTCCATTCTCCCTCTACAGGTACAAAGCGTGTGAGCATGATCAGACCTGCGTTAGAAACTGGAATACAGATTTAAAGTGGTCAAATCGCACTGAGGGCACCTGTACTTCAGACTGTATTTCTTTCGATAAGGTAGGTGTGGTGTCTTGAAAGACTGTCAACCTCCAAGTAGATGAATAAATAAATGGTTCATTAAGGCAAATAACTATTTACAGGGAGTGAGATAAATGCCACTGTACACCACGACTCCAAACTCTTGATGAACAGTAGAACCCGCACTCCTGCCGATTGGCCCTACGGGTCACATGACCCTCTGGGACCCCCCCCCCCCCCCCCCCGCTTAAAGGGGCATGTTACCAAATCCCTCCCCCTTTAAGTCCCTGATTAACACATTACAGCAACAATGGAACTATTTACAATATTACACAAGAAATGGATCTCAGCACAGTTCCTCAGAAGGTATCTCGAGTCATGATGTTTCTTCAGTGTACTCCGTTTAACCTCCACCCTCCCACCAAATATCAGATCCAACCACGTTCCAATGCAGATGCCCATTAGCAACTCGGCGTGTGGAACCACTTGTGGTGGCATGAGGTGTTGTTCTCCTGGTGAGCTGGACATGGGCCAGTCCAGTTTGTAGAGAGGCGGATGACTGATTCTTCAAGGTGGCTTTCAAAGTTTGGACAGCTCTCTTAGCCAGTCCATTTGAAGCAAGGTGGTAGGGAGCAGTTTGAATAGTTGAACATGGTTGGTTCTCATGAAATGTTGGAACGCTTCACTGGTAAAAGCAGTCCCATTATCCGAAACCCATGGGTGGCGATTATCTGTCGCAATTTTTATAACATCGCCAATGAGGTCGTGGACTGCATTTCATGGGTGGCATTGCAGCACAGTAGTTAGCACTGTTGCCTCACAGTGCCAGGGTCCCGAGTTCAATTCCCGGCTTGGGTCACTGTGCGGAGTCTGCACGTTCTCCCCGTGTCTGCGTGGGTTTCCTCCGGGCGCTCCGGTTTCCTCCCACAAGTCCCGAAAGACGTGTTTGTTAGGTCAATTGGACACTCTGAATTCTCCCTCCGTGTACCCGAACAGGCGCCGGAGTGCGGCGACTAGGGGCTTTTCACAGTAGTGACAGTAGTAACATTGCAGTCTTAATGAAAGCCTACTTGTGACACTAATAAAGATTATTATTATATGTGCACAAACACTTGTGAGTGAACATCTATGATGAGCAAGAACATGGAGCCCATCAATGGGCCTGCAAAATCGATGTGTAGTTGTACCCATGGTCGGTCTGGCCACACCCAAGGGGGCATTAAGGCCACAGATGACAGTTTTTCTGTATATGGCTCTGTTCGACCAGATTGTCTATGTCAATATCCATCCCAGGCCACCACACATGAATGCGTGCAAGCTCTTGCAAAAATATCTGTCTAGCGGGAGTGGGAACAACACCCTTACTCCCCATAATAATACTCTGCCTTCAAATTTAACTCTTCTTTTCTTATCTGAAAGGGGGTAGCTGCTCTGACCTGTTTTCATGATGCCAGCCGTGGAGAGCCATGTGTTTGACTCCAGATAATATGGGATCATTTTGGGTCCAAAACTTGACCTGTCAAGCCGACACTGGCTAGAGCGGTTTCCGATGGTACTGCCAGGGGTGGTATACTTTCGGGTAGGGGAAAGTGGCTTAAAGTGTCCGCATTCGAAATGTGTGTGCCCGGCCTATGTTGAAATGCATATTCGTCAGCTGCCAACACTAGAGCCCAGCGTTGGACCCTAGCTGAAGCTACGGGGAGGAATAGCCTTATCCTCCCTGAATAAGCCGAACAGGGGTCGTGTCGGTAACTACTATGAAATGTCGACCGTAGTCATATTGATGGAGGGCGAGATTCTCCGACTCCCTGTCGGGTCGGAGAATCGCTGGGGGGGGGGGGGGGGGGGGGGGTGCGGCGTGAATCCCGCCCCGCCGCTCCGGCACTGGCTGCCGAATTCTCCGGCGCCGGTCTTTGGGCGGGGTCGGGGATTGTGCCGCGCTGATCGGGGGCCGTTTGTAGGGTCGTCGTCCCCGGCAATTCTCTGGGCCTTGATGGGCCAAGCGGCCACCCGTTTTCGGTCAGTCCCGCCGGCGTGAAATAAACAAGGTCCATACCGGTGGGACCTGGCTTGGAGGGCAGCTTGCAGAGTCCTCGGGGAGGCACGGAGGGAATCCGGCCCTGGGGGATGCCCCCAAGGTGGCCTGGATACGATCGGGGCCCACCAGTCTGCGGGCGGGCCTGTGCCGTGGGGACACTCTTTCGCTCCGCGCCGGCCTCTGTAAGGCTCTGCGATGGCCGTCGCGGGGAAGCAACGCCCTGCGCATGCGCAGGAAACACGCCAGCAGTTCTGCGCATGCGCCAGAATACGCTGGCGCTCCTGCGCATGCGCCAACTCGCACCGGCCGGTGGAGGCCTTTCGACACCGGTTGGCGCGGCGCCAACCCCTCCAGTGCCGGCCTAGCCCCTGGAAGTGCGGAGGATTCCGCAACTTCCGGGCGGCCCGCGCCGGAGTGGTTCACGGCTCTTTGGCACCGGTACGGGCCGCCCCGCTGCTTCCGGGAGAATCCTGGCCGGAATTTATTACCAAAATATTACAGCTAGTGCCTCTTTTGTGATTTACAAGTAAGCTTGTTCAGCATCGGTTAGAGTCCTCGACGCATAGGTGATGGGCCTTTCTGCACCATCTTCTATTCTGTTCTATTCTAAACCCCTCCGATTTGAGGGCTCAATACGAACCAAGAGACTGGATGACTGTAAAGCCAGTTTAACCTGTTCAAAGGCTTCTTTCTGATGCTCTCTCCAATACCACCTCTGGTGCTTCTTGAGTAGTGCGTGTGAGGGTTCCAGCATTGTAGAAAGATTAGGAATAAATCCGCAGTAATAATTCGCCATTGCCAAAAAGGATTCCAATTCGGACATTGTTGGCGGCCCGGTGCTTCCTTATTCACTTTTATCTTCTCCTCCATAGGGTGCAGTCCTTTGGCGTCTACCCTAAACCCTAAGTTCATGAGCTTGGAACGTACATTTTTCTCTCTTCATTCAGCCTGACACCAGCCTTCTTATAAATCTTCTTCAAACTTCTTCGAGATTTGCTAGGTGCTCGGGTCCCTTGGCGCTGTGAGGCAGCAGTGCTAGCCGCTGTGCCACCGTGCCGCTTCCCTTCCCTTGTATTGACCAAGGCGTTGCTTTCTTGAATATAAACAATATGCAGGGGTATGGGGAATGGCACTAAACCACTAAACTCATTTGGAAAGCCGCTGCAGGCAGCGTGGGCTGAATGAAATGAAATGAAAATCGCTTATTGTCACAAGTCGGCTTCAATGAAGTTACTGTGAAAAGCCCCTAGTCGCCACATTCCGGCGCCTGTTCGGGGAGGCTGTTACGGGAATGGCCTGCCTTGGTCTGCTTTCAAAGCCAGCTATTTAGCCCTGTGCTAGACGTGACAATTCTGTGATTGGGTAAGACACCCCCCCCCCGAGGCGTGGAAAGGCCAATATTTTACGCCTTGTTTTCCGACTTGAGCTGAAAAAATGCTTTGGTGCTGCAGAGGAGCTCGCTGGTGATGGTGCTCGAGTCAGCCACCACATTTCCTGATGCAGACAAGCTCCCGGAGTTGATGCAGAGGCACCAGGTGTCCCCAAAGAGGCAGCAATGGAAGCGAAGGTCACTTCCCACCAGCTGTGCTGAAGTACTTTATCTGTTCTTTCAGGAGTCACAAGTAACTCTGTTCTGGAATTGAGAATGGCAAGAGGGGGAGTGCAGGGGGTGGAGATTTATACATGCCGCAGTGGCCTCAGCGAGAAAATGTAAAGTGTTTTTAAAAAAAAAATTAATGTCTGCTTTGTTCTTTCATTTGCCCTTGAGCTTAAAATGTGAGTTTAAAATTCCCATTTGTCTCCAAGGCTCTGTCAGATCTCATTTTACACTGAGAGAACAGAGGAATGAACCGGCTCCCCTTGCTGCCTTATGTAAATGGCCCATGAAGAGACATTGATGCATTACACATCACCAAATAATCCAGGGAAGGTATTATTTTAATCAATTTGACGGGGTGTTTTGCTGATAGCAAGGCCCAAAGCAGCTCTTCATCAGCAAGAACGAATCTCGAGCAGTTTAATCTTCTCGGGGTTATAATCACCAAAACCTCAAGAGGAATGAAGTTGCGGAAACGAGAATGGGGACGGTTGAAGCAGGGGGACTATACATTAGATTAATTAGATCAGTTACCGTCTACTCAATTCAAATGATCAGATTAATTCCAATTATATTTTCGCATCAGATTCCCATTTTATGCTGTTAATTACATTGATCCTGTAATTCGAGTAAAGCATTCTAATTTTTTAAGCATAAAATGCCTTTGCATTATTAGTAGGCTGCTAAAGCACTCCCATGGTTGCTAGGTAACTACTCTTTGTCTGCCCTTATTTCTTGTTATGGGTGAAGCTGGTATTTCAAAAATGTATCCAACAAAGCCAGGACAAGAGTAACGGAGCAATTTGCCACTTATTGGTTTGTGATAATTGAGCAAACATGGTAAAATAGAAAACACATGCTGCAGAACGAGGCCATTCAGCCCATCGTTTCTGCGGTGGCAGAGAAAGAACTGTCCACGTTTCAGCTCTCAGTGCAGTGGGCAAAAGAGCTGAATGCCAGAGGTGAGGTGAGAGTGACTGCCCTTGACATCAAGGCAGCATTTGACCGAGTGTGGCATCAAGGAGCCCTGGCTAAACTGGAGTCAATGGGAATCGGGGAGAAAACGCTCCACTGGTTGGAGTCATACCTGGCACAAAGGAAGATGGTTGTGGTGGTTGGAAGTCAATCATCTCAGCTCCAGGACATCACTGCAAGAGTTCCTCAGGGTAGTTTCCTCGGCCCAGCCATCTCCAGCTGCTTCATCAATGACCTCGCACCACACAAGCGCCAGACAATGACTATCTCCTACAAGAGAGGATCTAACTATCACCCCTTGACATTCAGTGACATTACGATCGCTGAATCCCCGACAATCCACATCCTGGGAGTTACTATTGATCAGAAACTGGACTAGCCATATTAATACTGTGGCTACCAGGGCAGGTCAAGGGATAGGAATCCTACGGTGAGTAACTCACCTCCTGACCCCCCCCCCCCACAAGTCTGCCCACCATCTACAAGGCACAAGTCAGGAGTGTGATGGAATACTCTCCACTTGCCTGGATGAGCGCCGCTCCAACAACAATCCAGAAGCTCAACACCACCCAGGACAAAGCAGCCCACTGGATTGTTCCCCCTTCCATAAACATTCAAACCCTCCACCACTGACAAACAGTGGAGCTCTGTGCATCTACAAGATGCACTGCAGGAACTCACCAAGGTTCCCCAGACAGTACCTTCCAAACACACAACCTCTACCATCTATAAGGACAAGAGCAGCAGATACCTGGAAACCCCACCACCTGGAGATTCCCCTCCAAGTCACTCACCACCCTGACCTGGAAATATATCGGCCGTTCCTTCACTGTCATTGGGGCAACATCCCGGAACTCCCTCCCTAACAGCACAGTGGGTCTACCCACATCTCGAGGACTGCGGCGGTTCAAGAAGGCAGCTCACCACCACCTTCTGAAGGGCAACTAGGGATGTGCAATAAATGCCGGCCTAACCAGCGACGCCCGCATCCTGTAAATGAATTTTTTTTTAAATGTGAAACCTGTAATGCTTAAGCCAAGCATTTAAAAAAAAAAAAAAAAAAGTGCAATCATGGTTTCTGCCCCTCCGACTCCTTCAGGCAGTAAGTTCAAATTGCCTTCGGGTCAAACGATTTCTCTCCAACTCTCCTCTAAGCCTTCTTTAAATCTATGACATCTGGTTATTGACCTCTCTGCTGAGGGAAACAAGTCCTTCCTAGCTACTCTCACTAGGGCCTTTATAATTTTATACACTTCAATTATCTCCCCTCGGCCTTCTCCTTTCCAAAGCAAACAACCCAGGTCTATCCAATATTTCTTTCAAGCTAAAATTCTCCATTCCTGGCAACATCCTCATAAACCTCCTCTCCATTCAGATCACATTCTCCTTGTAACCTGATTGAAAAAAACTATAGGCACAAGCCCACAGCAATTATTTTTTATTCATTGGTGAGATGAGGGCATTGCTGGCTGGGCTGGCATATATCATCCATCTGTAACTTCCCTTGAGAAGATGGTGAGTACGTTGCTTTCTTGAACCGCTGCAGTCCCTGTTGTGTAGGTACACCTGCAGTGCTGTGAGGGAGGAAATTCCAGGATTGTCCATATTGTAGCCAGATCCTTTCGGAAATGCACTTAAATTCATCTGCGAAGGTGTGTGCGGAATTTTGCAATGCTTTTCTTTCCTCTCAACGCTTGAATGGTCTGTTTGGTATCACACTCCCCTCTTTGAGTTGGAAAGACTTGGGATCAAGCCCCATTCCTGGACTAGTGCTCATGATTTAGAGTACCCAATGAAGGGGCAATTTAGCGTGCCCAATCCACCTACCCTGCACATCTTTGGGTTGTGGGGGGCGAAACCCACGCAGACACGGGGAGAATGCGCAAACTCCACTCGGACAGTGACCCAGAGCCGGGATCGAACCTGGGACCTCGGTGCCGTGAGGCAGCAGGGCTACCCCACTGCGCCACCGTGCTGCCCTATCTGGGGTAAGAATTTGTTTTGTTGAAGGTGCTGACGGATGGATGATCTATTAAGCCCTTGAACTGTCTACCTCTTCGGGGGACAATGAAGATCCCATGGAAGGATTAGGGAAGTGCTCCTGGCTCATCATGGTCACATTTTGTGCACAAAGTGGCTGCCCTATTTGTTTACATGGCAAATATGTATTCAAGAACAATTCATAATAATAATAATTTATTATTGTCACAAGTAGGCTTACGTTAACACTGTAATGAAGTTACAGTGAAAAGCCCCTAGTCACCACACTCCGGCGCCTGTTCGGATACACGGAGGGAGAATTCAGAATGTCCAATTCACCTCACAAGCACGTCTTTCGGGACTGTGGGAGGAAACCGGAGCACCCGGAGGAAACCCACGCAGACACGGGGAGAATGTGCAGACTCCGCACAGACAGTGACCCAAGCCAGGAATCGAACCTGGGACCTTGGCGCTGTAACGCAACAGTGCTAACCACTGTGCTACCGTGCTGCCATTATTATTATATTATTATGTTTGATGGAACTGTGCAGAGGGACCTTGCTTTGCATCTAACTTGAGTTAATAGCACGCTGCAGAGAGGGCTTTACTCCGCTGCTATGGAATTGTACTCCAACATGAGCAAGCCCTTTGAGGAGAGATGCTGAACAAACTGAGATGAGAGCAAGGGCCTCAAGGGTGGACCTTCCAAATGTTAAAATGAATTAAGCCCTCAAAGAAAATCTCAATGTGTGAGAAAGAGGAAGTGACAGGCGAATCAGCTCATTGGTTGGGACATGAAAGACACGAGCTCTATCTCCCTTTTAATTAGCTGGCTTGCAGCCAACGGGCTAGCCTGGAGAAAAGAAAATGCAGTTAGCTAGCTGTAAGGACTCTGATAAAACAAGCAGACTTAAAGAACAAAGAAAAATTACAGCACAAGAATTGGCCCTTCGGCCCTCCAAGCCTGCGCCGATCCAGATCCTCTATCTAAAACTGTCGCTTATTTTCTAAGGATCTGTATCCCTCTGCTCCCTGCCCATTCATGTATCTGTCTAGATACATCTTAAATGACGCTATCATGCCCGCCTCTACCACCTCCGCCGGCAATGCGTTCCAGGCACCCACCACCCTCTGCGTAAAAAACTTTCCACGCATATCTCCCTTAAACTTTTCCCCTCTCACCTTGAACTCGTGACCCTGAGTAATTGAATCCCCCACTCTGGGGGGAAAAAGCTTCTTGCTATCCACCCTGTCCATACCTTTCATGATTTTGTGGACCTCCAATGAGGTCCCCCCTCAACCTCCGTCTTTCTAATGAAAATAATCCTAATCTACTCAACCTCTCTTCATAGCTAGCGCCCTCCATACCAGGCAACATCCTGGTGAACCTCCTTTGCACCTTCTCCAAAGCATCCACATCCTTTTGGTAATGTGGCGACCAGAACTGTACGCAGTATTCCAAAGGTGGCCGAACCAAAGTCTTATACAACTGTAACATGACCTGCCAACTCTTGTACTCAATACCCCTTCCGATGAAGGAAAGCATGCCGTATGCCTTCTTGACCACTCTATCGACCTGCGCAGCCATCTTCAGGGTACAATGGACCTGAACACCCAGATCTCTCTGTACATCAATTTTCCCCAGGGCTTTTCCATTGACCGTATAGTTTGCTCTTGAATTGGATCTTCCAAAATGCATCACCTCGCAAGGAAGGGAAAATAAGCTTCCTCTGAATTATCAACACTTGAGTAACCGAGAGAATTGACACAGTTAAGCTGATAAGATCAATGTTCAAAAAAATAAATGGTTGTCTGATGTTCGCTGAGCTCTGGGATGAGGTGCCGTTGGAAAAAGCAGACTGCTCCAAAGGGATTCTGCTGACTGCAGGAACGGGAAGAGAAATGCAGAGGTGTAATTTTCAGGCCCAGTTGCTTACTCACTTAAAACAAGAACATAGAAGGCGGGGGCAATTTGATTGGAGCATTTATTAGCTGAATTTGAATGGATGGGCCTCTAACCAGGTGATCTAGAGATGTCACTGAGCGGAAACTCCAAAAGTGACTGAGGGTGCCAGGAAAATAGTGTGAGGTATTTTTCAATCTTTGGCCTCCGCTTTCCAGCCTGGAGGAGGTCTCGCCCAGCCCAGTACATTCCTGAGTCTCGGATAAATACTAATACCTTCTTAACGAAAGGAGAGGTAAAAGGAATGGGCGAGACTCAACCCATTGAAAAATTTAAACCATAGGATGTCAGATAGAGGGAAAGTCAAATATAGGAGCCAGGCAGAGCTTTCAAATTATTGTTTTAAATTGAGAACGTAGTTGATGGATCACCCCAGTTAGATAATCAAGATCCGTCAAATAGTGACTGGGTGAAGTTAAGCTTTTGTTTCAACATAGAACTGTGGTACCACTGCCCCTTTAAGTTGGCCCATGTGACTGGCTTGGGGCCAATCGCACGGGAGCACGTGAACTGCGACCAATAGCAAGCTCGCATGGGGCCCGAGGACCAGGGGCCCAATAAGTGTGGACCCCGGGGCGGGAGAAACAGGATGATCCTATTGTGTACTGTACCTGAACTTATGTCAGCCTTTGCCTTTCGATAATAAATCCATTTGTTACTACTGGAAGCCTCCAGAGTTTAATCTCAAGCCTCTACATTGGCGACAAGGTGAAAGGTTTGATTGCAGCCGGCAGTACTTCATGATTCCGGTGGGGGGAATGAAGGTGCAATTGGAAAAAAATAAAATAAAGACCAACAAGAGTCGGGAACAATCAAAACGTGAGGTAAAAGGCCTATTATCTGTAAACTTGATCCGTTTGACCAAGAGGCTGAAATTGGCGCCAGTACATTGAGCGGCTCCTCTATTTCTTCACTGTGAACGAGATCACAGGGGGAGACAATCAGAAGGTGATACTTCTTGACAGTTTGTTGGCCCTAAACTTATAACTTGACAAGGAGCCCCAGAGGCACCCGACTAACCTGTGAGGAGGGTGTGATCCTGTGAGGAGGGTGTGATCCTGCGGGGTCCTGTGAGGAGGGTGTGATCCTGTGAGGAGGGTGTGATCCTGCGGGGCTCGTGGGTCAGCGCGATGGGACACTCCTCTCTCACAGGAGCTGCATTGTGCCCACCCAGAACAAACAACGATGCGGATATATATGGTGGCCAGGAATTCATAAAGCCAGCGGAGAAATGGTACAGCAATGTCGGCCTTCTCAGACTCAACAAGCAATGCCTCCATTTGCCGGTCCCCACCCCTGGGTGTGGTCGGGTTGCCTAAGGACCAGGGTCCATGTTTACTACGTGGACCCTTTCTTAGGCAGGATGCTTTTAGTTTTGGTGGATACCCACTCCAAGTGGCTGTCTGTACAGGAGATGGGGGCCACAACCTCAGCGGCTACGATGAACACATTAGGCCGAGTGTTCGCTACACATGGGCTGCCTGAATCCATCGTATCAGACAACGGGACCCCTTTTACAGGGGACAGTTTCCGAAACCTCATTCGGGTGAACGGCATCTGCCACACCAGAATGGCCCCATGCCATCCCGTGTCCAATGGGCTGTCCGAGAGGGCCGTCCAGACTTTTTAAAAGGCTCTCTGGGGAAGAGGAATTTTAAAGTGGGGATGTGCAAGGGGCTAGAATTGGACTGGGCAAAGATGTCTCAAAGGGTTTTGAGGCTAGAGGTTACAGAGATGGGGAAGGATGAGGCCATAAAGGAATTTCCAAAATAAGTACCTGTCCAAGTCTTGAATGCTGCTACTCATTTGATCAGAAAGAAAAACTTGTATTCATATCGTACCACCCATGATCACAGAACATCCGGAAACTCTTCACAGCGTGTGAAATGTTAACACGCAACAGTCAATTTCTAGGCGCAAGGTCCACGAGCATCAACAAGATGGGCAGCACGGTAGCACAAGTGATTAGCACTGTGGCTTCACAGCGCCAGGGTCCCAGGTTCGATTCCCTGCTGAGTCACTGTCTGTGCGGAGTCTGCACATTCTCCCCATGTCTGCGTGGGTTACCTCCGGGTGCTCCGGTTTCCTCCCACAGTCCAAAGACGTGCAGGTTAGGTGGATTGGCCATGATAAATTGCACTTAGTGACCAAAAAGGTTAGGAGGGGTTATTGCGTTACGGGGATAGGGTGGAAGTGAGGGCTTAAGTGGGTCGGTGCAGACTTGATGGGCTGAATGGCATCCTTCTGCATGGTGTATGTTCTATGTTTATGTTTATAAGATAATAACCAGGGGCGAGATTCTCCGACCCCCGCTGGGTCGGAGAATCGCCGGGGGCTGGCGTGAATCCCGCCCCCGCCAGTTGCCGAATTCTCCGGCACCGGAGATTCGGCGGGGGCAGGAATTGCGCCACGCCGGTTGGCGGGCGCCCCCCCCCCCCGGCGATTCTCTGGCCCAGATGGGCCGAAGTCCCGCTGCTAGAATGCCTGTCCCACCGGCGTGGATTAAACCACCTACCTTACCAGCGGGACAAGGCGGCGCGGGCGGGCTCCTGGGGGGGGGGGGGGGGGCGCGGGGCGATCTGGCCCCGGGGGGTGCCCCCACGGTGGCCTGGCCCGCGATCGGGGCCCACCGATCCGCGGGCAGGCCTGTGCCGTGGGGGCACTCTTTTCCTTCCGCCTTAGCCACGGTCTCCACCATGGCGGAGGCGGAAGAGACTCCCTCCACAGCGCATGCGCGGGGATGCTGTGAGCGGCCGATAACGCTCCCGCGCATGCGCCGCCCGGCAATGTCATTTCCGCGGCAGCTGGCGGGGCACTTCCGCCAACTGGCAGGGCGGAAATCAGTCCGGCGCGGGCCTAGCCCCTCAAGGTTAGGGCTCGGCCACCCAAGATGCGGAGGATTCCGCACCTTTGGGGCGGCGCGATGCCCGACTGATTTGCGCCGTTTTTGGCGCCGGTCGGCGGACATCGCGCCGATACCGGAGAATTTCGCCCCAGATATCTGTTTTGGTTATGTAGCTTGAGGAATGAATATTGGCCAGGACACCCTCATCAGTACTGCGCTCGGCCTAGATTTTGTGCTCATCTTTGGGGCGTGACTTGAACACGTGACCTTCTGACTCTGGAAACCTAGCGTTAAGCCACAGCTGATCAAAGTCGCTGAGGCAGTCGTACGCTTGCCAATGCAACCCTTGCAACGTGTAATGGGAGATAACCTGATGGAGATTATTAGTGCAGCATTCACATTCAAAATTGGGAGCTTCCCCGCTTCAGCGCTCTTAATTACATGTCTGAGCCAATCCCACTTTGGAAGAGTGCTGTTCCTTCGCAGCACGTGAGACTCATGTGAACCCTGGTTCCAGCCGAATGGTAAATGTGTGACTATTTTGCTGAAGGATTATGACATGAATGACAAATGGTCGCAGATGTCTGTGAATTATGTCACATCGATAAGCTTTTGTCTGCTTGGAGGATGCTGGGCCCCAGGGGGAAATCTGCAGCCGGCTGGAAATTTACTGGAAGATTGCTGCCAGTGCTGAGGAGTTGTCAAGATAGATGAACTCCCTGTTGTGATGTGTGGGACAGGATGTCTTCGTTAGAAATTGCCTGTCATAAAGATCTGCAGATTTCTCTGCTGCTCCCAAGTTGTTTTTCGGACTGCCTCCCCCGCTGCGCCCCCCCCCCCCCCCCCCAAAACTCTCTCTCTTTGTGCTATCCCCTCCAACCAAAGGTATTTTCTTGCGTTGGACCAATTTCTACATGCACCAAATTTTCCTTTGCTACTTCTCAAGAATAATAATAATAATTGCTTATTGTCACGAGTAGGCTTCAATTAAGTTACTGTGAAAAGCCCCTAGTCGCCACATTCCGGTGCCTGTTCGGGGAGGCTGGTACGGGAATTGAACCCGCGCTGCTGACATTGTTCTGCATTGCAAACCAGCTGTTTAGCCCACTGTGTTAAACCAGCCCCAAGAAGCCATCGTTCTGGTTGAGCCTGAATAACAGGCTCTTTGGCCAGCCATCCACAAATGCATTTTCCAGCATGCACAGGATACTGGTCAGGAATTGAAAGCCTGACTGATTTACTCCCCCGATTAGTGTGCCTCCATGCTACCCGCCACCCCATTGTCCGTCTTCAAGCTGGTCAGAAGCCAATCCAATGGGCAAGGCTGAAATTAGTCCCTGAGGACCATAGGATGCTCTCCCCTATTGAGAGAGGGAGAGAGAGCTGACTGATGGTGATTTAACCCGATATTCACCACACCTCGGGCAGGGGGCAAGGCTGAGAAGGCGGGGCCTTCATGAATAACCTCAGCCGGTACGGGGATTGAACCCGTGCTGTTGGCGTCGCTCCGCAGCACAAACCAGCCGGGCCAACTGAATTAACTGACCCCCCCCCCCCCAATGCCATGGATACCATGTAGTAGAATGTTGAACTCCAGCTCACTGTCCATATCCAGGATCTCGCCCCCCCCCCCCCCCCTCCCCCCACCGGCCAAAAACCACCACCCCCACCTCCACAACCCCCTTTCCACTCACTGTTGCCTCCTCCCATTCACCTGGAATCGAGTCAAAATGGCACAGAATGAGACTGTTTGGCCCATCAAATCCATGCTAGCTCTCTCTAAAGCAATCAGTCCCATTTCCCGCTCTATTCCTGTAGCCCAGTAACACAGCTTCTCTCAAGTGTCCACCCAATCGCCTTTTATAACCACTCAATGCCTCTGCTTCCACCAGCCTCATGGGCAGCGAGTTTCAAGTCATCACCACTCGCTGTTAGAAAAGGTTCTTCTTCGCATCCATCCTACATCTCTTGCCTAAAATTCCATGTCCCTTATTCCTTGTACCATCAGTTACTGGGGGCAGATATTCTTTGTCCACCACATCTGAACGTATCATGATCTTGTACACTCCTATCAGATCCTCTGTTCCAAGGTGAGCCCTTGACCCCCCCCCCCCCCCCCCAGGCTCCTCCTCCTCACTCGGCATTGCTGCTGGGTCCTCACCTCTGCTGCTCCCGGTGATAGGACGGCATGGCGGGTGGGAACTCCCGCGAATATCAATTCCCTGCCACGCTGCTCAACATGAGACTGGAAGACAAGAGTGCGGCTTTGGGCTGGGGGAATGCAGGAGGAAAAGGCCCGAGCATCAGGAGGGCAGAGATGTGTAAGAATTTTTTTTATTTTTTATTTTTAAAAGAGGGCAGCAAGGCGGCGTAGTGGTTTGTACTGGGATATTGGCGCTGAGGACCCGGGTTCGAATCCCGGCTCTGGATCACTGCCCGTGTGGAGTTCGCACATTCTCCCCGTGTCTGCGTGGGTTTCACCCCCACAAACCCAAAGATGTGCAGAGTAGGGGGACTGGCCACGCTAACTTGCCCCTTAATTGGAAAAATAATAATAATTGGGTACTCTAAATTTTAGTGGCATGTGCAGTGAGAGCTGTAGGGTCTCCCCTCCGCCGACAACTCGGCCGTTCGGTGGGGGGGGGAGCATCAGGGGCGCGGGCCACAGGTAATGTCCTGAGGCCATCGATACGTGGCACGGCGTACTCCTAGAGTACGCTGCTCTGGAGGGGGGGAGCAGCATCGCGAAAGCGGCACAGTCCCCTATTTGGTCGGCAACCAGAGAATCCAGCCCAGGGTTTTGCTAATATATGACTATGTATTATCAATAAAACAGCACGGCCTTAAATTAACTGATGTTCATGGCTTAACGGCCTTCTTTACTTTATTTCCTTCCAAGATGTACAAGGATGGCAAAGACCTGTGCCAGAGCACGTCCGGCGATTCCTTCAAGGTCAAATCCTGCAACTGCCTGAACATGGACAAGCACGATGAGCAGGTGATTAAAACCCTGATGCAGGAGGACAGCACCAAGGCTGGTATTAATGGAGAGCTCCCGTGCAAAGAGAAGCGCAGCACCCTGAACCAGCTGAGGCTCTCCATCCGCAAACGCTCGCTCTTTGTGGAAGACGTCGATGGCAGTGGGAGTGGATTCCCCACAAACGAATAGTTAAAGCTACAGTTGCTGTCTCTCTTTTACTTTTTTTTTGCATAGTTGCTGCTCTTGTTAAGGGAACCTACTCTTTGCTGTGATCACACTGAAATATTCCAGAGCTAACGCCCACTCCATCCCTCGCCACCCCCCCCACAACACCACTCCCTCCCCCTCCTCGGTCCATCCTCACCCTCTACCATGCTCCATTCTGGCACCAAATTTCTTTCCAATATGAGCCCAGCTTCAACCAATTCACCACAAATGAGAGAGTTCAGGGAAGGAAAAAAACCACCCCCTCTTCGAACATAGACCATACAGTGCAGAAGGAGGCCATTCGGCCCATCGAGTCTGCACCGACCCACTTAAGCCCTCACTTCCACCCTATCCCAGTACCCAATAACCCCTCCTAACCTTTTGGACACTAAGGGGCAATTTATCATGGCCAATCCACCTAAACTGCACATCTTTGGACTGTGGGAGGAAACCGGAGCACCCGGAGGAAACCCACGCACACAGGGAGAACGTGCAGACTCCGCACAGACAGTGACCCAGCGGGGAATCGAACCTGGGACCCTGGCGCTGTGAAGCCACAGTGCTAGCCACTTGTGCTACCGTGCTCTCTCTCTCCCACCATCCTCCCATACCTTCTCGTTCCGTTTTCCCTCTCACAATCTGCCAATCAGGATTAAGGTTACAACCCCAGTCGAGGTTCCAGCCTAATTTATCAAGCTTGTCAATTTTTCAGGTGTGAAAAAGTGACGCAATACCATTTCGGGGACGTTAAGCTGGAATATTTGGTATCGGAATGTGGTGCATCGTTTGCCATCAGATTTCTCCTCTGACAAGTTAGATATATTTCACCCAACAGTTTTGTGTTATCTTCGTATCGATCGTCATCCAAAATGTAAATTAGCACAAAAATACGGAAGGGTTAAAAAAAGCTTTAAAGAAAGCAATTGGAACAAGAGTCAAACAAACAGTGAGATTACTCTATCAAAAAAAGGACTAGGGCAGCACGGTAGCACAGTGGTTAGCACTGTTGCTTCACAGCGCCAGGGACCCAGGTTCGATTCCCGGCTTGGGTCACTGTCTGTGCGGAGTCTGCACGTTCTCCCCGTGTCTGCGTGGGTTTCCTCCGGGTGCTCCGGTTTCCTCCCACAAGTCCCGAAAGACTTGCTTGTTAGGCAAAGTGGACATTCTGAATTCCCCCTCTGTGTACCCAAACAGGCGCCGGAGTGTGGGGCTTTTCACAGTACCTTCATTGCAGTGTTAATGTAAGCCTACTTGTGACAAAGATTATTCCAAGTTTCATGGACATTTCCCCATTCCCAAAACAATTCTGAAGCTCACATTTTGACCAGTGAGGCAATCCCCTCCACACAACTTGTGCAGTTCTCTTTAAAAGACACACAACTTAATCCAAGAAAGGTAAAACTAGCAAGCAGATAAACATCGTGACTCCTCTCCCTAACTCCCGAAGTCTAACTCCAGGATATTAACCCAATCTTTCCACTGTACTTCAGTACATGTAATAATAAATCAAATCAAATCAATCTTACAACTGACTCTGATCTTCTCCATTCTGGAGCGGTTATTTCGAGTGAAGCAAGCCTAAATCTACCTTAAACCTTCGATCCTATGAGGACGAATCAAGTCCCTGTTCAGGGCTTGTTAAAATTGTACTCCCTGTTCTGTGGCTCCTCCTTTTCAGTGTAGGTTAAAATAAACTGCCCCCATCCATGCCTCACTTTGTTTCGACGCTCTGAATCACACCTCCTCCGAAATCATTTCTCTATTGGAGGCAAGACTCAGAATAAAACAAGATGTATAAAATTAAAAGAGAATTTGTCTGACAGCGTGCCAACATCTCTGGCAAAGTTCCTAGCAAAGCTACAGTCTCTTTTGTCGCAAACCTTTTGATGCTCCTGTTCTGCAGCTCAAGTGTAAATGGGGTGGAAATTTCTTGCTCTCAATATAAATCCTGCCGTGAGGAGACGGGAGAATTATTTACATTTGGTATTCTTAACAATTACTGATCACACTCTGTGGGGGTGGGGGAATAGATTCTATAAGTTGCACTCTGTATTTAAATATAAATATAACATATAAATATCCATGAAAATATAGTTTACTTACTGGATTTTATGATTAATGACTTTTTGGCTTCCAAAATGATCACATTTTTCTGTAAATTTCTAATGCTCATTTCATAGTGGAATTAAAAGGATGGAATAACTGTGGAGCATTCGTCACCATATTAAAAATGTAATTTTGTGATAATTTTCAGAACCTCTGTGCATGTTAGAATATCACTGCAGCGCATGGGGTTGTGCATCTAGAATTGCAGGACTGCTGATGTGATGCTTCACGCTGCATTACGAATTTACACAGGCACAGGTTTGAGTGGCACGGACAGAGGTTTCGCGTAAAGGGAGAGTGTGGCCATCGCTGAGGAGTCATTTATTAATTTAAAAAAAGTATTGTCACAACCTTTGATTCGCTCTTCTCCTAGAGGTAAAGTACATCTCAGTGGCTACCAGTCACTCAAAACTCCCACTGAAGTGACTACTTGTTCACATATGAGCATTCTATTGAGAGGAGCAGAGGGGGGTGGAGATGGGTGGAAGAGGAGAAAGAAGGTCAAATCAGTCTGACATAAATCAGGAATGGAAATCTTAACGCCCCCCCACTCCCAATCTTTAGCATTGGGCCATCTCTGCCAAACCAGTCAATTTAGTCAAAGCCTATTTTACAACTAAATATTGGTGCACCCTGTGCGTGGACATTTCCCACCCTTGACCTTCGCCCATTGCAATGGAGGTACACTTGGATTGTAGCAGTCATATAGCAAACGGGCCAATCCCAAATGGTGCATTATCGTTGACATTCCAGTTCGTACCACATGACTTGGCGCAACAAACATTGCTACCTGGAGTAATAACGAGTGAGTGACTGGCAAATCCTGGGTTAAATATTTAACAAGGACACCCGTCATCCAGGTGGCATCAGATGGCTGAGTTGATAGAACGTGTGTGAATAGGGCGGCACGGTGGAGTAGTTAGCACTGCTGCCTCACGGCGCTGAGGACCCGGGTTCGATCCCGGCCCCGGGTCACTGTCCGTGTGGAGTTTGCACATTCTCCCCGTGTCTGCGTGGGCCTCAGAACCCAAAGATGCTCAGGGTAGGTAGATTGGCCACGCTAAATTGCCCCTCAATTGGGAAAAAAAAGAATTGGGTACTCTAAATTTATTTTTAAAAAGAATGAAACCCTCAATGATCAGGCCGGTATTATACAGACTGGCTCGCGTTTAGGCTCCTCCACTTCTTTGTTCGAAACGACAGGATTGAATAGGTGATTAAAAGCTTCTAAAACTATTTTATTTTTTTAAAAGTCCATTTTTTTTCCTCCACCGTTTAATATAGCTCTGCACTTGATTCTGAGCTTTTTCCTGTTTTAATTTTTCAATTTACTGTTCAGTAATCCTACAACAAATTCTAATTTACCAGAGGGTGAAGAATTTGGCTCGTCATCTGACTTGAATCATGTTATCAATGACGTGGGGACAGTCAGTGTACAGACTGCTTCAATGCTTGCACTTGTCTCTCAATGAAACAGATCTTTTTGCTTTGCCAATGCTGTATTTCCAGGGAGACTGGACTGATTTTTAAATCTAATTAGCAACTTGCTGCAGATCAAGCATGCGCAGAAACTTAGTCTGTCAAAAAAAAACTAATTCCATTTGTGATACAACGCGCCTGTATCAGCAACAGGACATAGGCTGGGAAGCAGAAGAATTGTTCCCTCAGCAAAGACTGGGGTTGACCTTGCTGAGGCTCTCGTAGAAGTCATAGAACCCCTGCAGTGTAGTAAGAGGCCATTCTGCCCTTCGGGTCTGCACCGGCCCCTCGAAAGACCACCCTACCTAGGCCCAATCTGCTGCTCTATTTCTGTAACCCCCAGCCAAAGGGGTAATTGATCATGGCCAATCCATCTAACCCGCACATCTTTGAACTGTGGGAGGAAACCAGAGCACCCGGAGAAACCCACGCAGAAACGGGGAGAACGTGCAGACTCCGCACAGTCTGTCACCTGAGGTTGGAATCAAACCTGGGTCCCTGGCGTGGTGAGGCAGCAGTGCCAATCTCTATTCCGTATCTCTGTACGGAGTTCAAAACTGCTTAGTTTTGTTATAATTGTACGATTAATCGCTTTGGAATGTAAATGTAAAATCAGCGCAGTCCAAAAGTAAAGCCGGCTGCACATTTTAGTCGTGCATTGCTTTGTAACAGGTGCAAAAAGCACAGATGATTTGACCATGATCTCTTGAACGTTTTGGCTAAATCAGTTTTTCTCAGGCTTCAAGCGTAGAAATACTTTTTTTTGTCAACTTTATAACTGTATAAAATGGGAAATATAGAACTGGGAAACATAGTTACAAGAGATGGATCGATAACTTACCCAAGTCTGGCCAGGCCCAATATAAAATCATCATTCCCTGACTCCTGCTAGGTGTTGCTGTTGGCATGGTGCCGACCCCGACTTTATTGACAATATTCAAACAGAGCAGTCCAAGCCTCTGAGACTTGAGGGGAGATGGGCCTATTGGTGAAAGTCAACTGGGAACTCCATTAGGTGAAGTGAGGTGATGGGGCATGCGGGGTGAGGGGGGGGATGAGCAGTCCTATTCTTAACCTGACAACATGACCACCCCTTTTCCATACAATAAACATATGAATGATCACTTTACTTGGGAATGGGAATGGGAATTCCCATTTCAACTTGGGAACTACAGCATGTCAACAGGCGGGGAATGTTCTTGCATTGTTGATGCCGCTTGCTTCAGACTAGATTCTTACCAACATACTCCTGTCACACAATAGGTTAGTGACAAGTCTCTGCTTCCCCTTGCCGACCCCCTTGCCCTGCCTGCGTACGTTTAAAATAAAGAGTAAAATAGATTTGATTGAAGCCTCTTATATTTTAGGCACTGTTCCTGCCTCGTCATGTCTCGTATATGTTGATGAGAGTCTGTTTACCTTACTGTGGCAGGTTGTAAAGATCTGCCGTGGGTTTGGTCCCTGTGCAATGTGTGCTGTAAGCAGGATTTTCTTGTATAAATGGATAGTGTGCTTTTCTTCTCTCTGCTCCCTCTATATTTTTATTAACCAGGTTATCTGTCCCTGTACTACTGGTATTGTGCAATTCTACAGAACTGTGAGATTTACTAATAAAATGGGAAACACGGTGATAAAACCCTTCACGTCATGTAGACTTATTTATATTACGGAATTCCAACACAAGGATTTCTCACAAATCCTTTACTGTTAAGGTTTCCATAATGCACTAAGTTTGTGTCAAACTGTACAACAGATTTAACATTTCATTCAGGGGATCAGATTAAACGCTGACATTTATTGCCCATCATCAATGCTCATGGGGAGCAAGGTGCTGTCTTGCTCGACTCTTTCAAAGGACAATCAGTGTCAAACACATTGCTGTGGGTCTGGAGTCACATGTAGGCCAGACCGAGTCAGGACGGCAGATTCCCTTCCCCTGAAGGATATTTGTGAAACTGATGGGGTGTTGATGACAGTTCGGTAGTTTTATGGTCACCAAATCTGAGCGGTGCTTTTTATTGCAGATTGATTTAGTTCTGAATTTAAATTCTCCGGTTGTCATGCTGGGATTTGAGCCAATGTCTCCCGATCATTAGGTCCCTGGGTTACTAGTCGATATCTTCTTGTTAGACCGTCCCTCGGGACCGAGGATGATTTGCTTTTCTTCTGGGTCAGTGGGTTCTGAACTGGTCGTTAAGTGCGCGATCTGTACTCTGGCACATGTGAGGCTAGGACGGTTGGGGGGTTGGGCTGTCTGGAGGTTTGCGCACTCAGTCCAATGGCTCAATTTCATCACTGCACGTTCCCGACAAAGTCTCTCAATGTGTTTGGCGCCTTCCCGAATGAGCCTTCTCTATCCTAGTCGGTCATCAGATAGTCTCCCATGTACGAGTGTGTATGTCTGACCTCTTCAGGAATGCTTTGAGGACATCCGGATGCATTTGCGGTGTCTTTCTGGGAGTCTCCTGCTGCGACCAAGCTCCAAGTAGAGCAATATAATCACTGCGTCGCCATACCCGGAACACAACGTGGTGCCTTCTCAGTCACTTCATGAGATTACTGGTAATGAGGGCCACAGACTCAATCCATATTTCTCTGTATGACATGTAACCCTTAGCATTGTAAGTTCAATTGATGTAATGGATGGGGCTGGTTTAGCACACTGGGTTAAATCGCTGGCTTTGAAAGGCAGGCCAGCAGCACGGTTCAATTCCCGTACCAGCCTCCCCGAACAGGCGCCGGAATGTGGCGACTAGGGGCTTTTCACAGTAACTTCATTTGAAGCCTACTTGTGACAATAAGCGATTTTCATTTCATTTTGTATCGTGAATATCCAGAATTATCAAACAGTTGAATATTTTGCAATCAGGATCTGCTTTAAAAGTTGCCAAAAATTCTGATAAATATGAACATCTTTTTGTTTAATCTCATTTCCCAAATATTTAAGCAAAAAGTATTTCTGAAATCTTTGGTAGTAATTGAGGAAGCGGAATAGCCAATAGAGCATGCTGACATGGGGGTGATTTAGTATTAACTATGCATGGTAATTGAACTCCGTCACACTTTCAAATTAAAAACCAATTAAACACCTTGGGTGCGATCTAACTGAATGTGAGCGTGAGCGCCAAGAAACACCAGGCAATTCACCGGGACTCTGGTTATATTCGGGGCCTCAGCGGAGAATTTCCTTACGTGGTCTTGCTTCCTGCACCGAGGAGCTCTGCACGCTGGAACTTCACATTGCAGAAGATTGAGGGGTCATCCCGTTCTCTCGACCCCCCCCAATGCGATCCCCAAACCCCCCCCCCAACTCGCCTATAAGGGGGCCCCCTGCACCCGCACCCCCAGGCCCGATCCCTGGTACAGAAAAAATGCCAGCCTGGCACTGACTGCCATCCTTGGCAAGCACCTGGGGATCTCCCTGGGAGATCCCCACGAGTGCCGTTCTCTCTGGTCCACGGCAAAGGGGCTAGATCCCAACACCTTGGGTGTTCGGGAAACTGGATGTTAAGAAGTGAGACTAGCTGTCTTGCTCTAATATGCAGATTTGCCAAAAAGTGATCCTGCCCACAATGGGCAGGATTTACATCACGTTAGATCTCGCGAGGCGTTACGAGTCGGGCAGATCCCGGGAGCGGGGTCTCCTCGCTTCTAACTGCCACACTTCGCCGTGGCTCTTCTCGGCGCAGCGTGGTCGTTCAATCACGCCCAGTGTGTGTGAGAGTGTGGTGTGCGCGTGAGAGACTGCATGTGAGAGAGAGATGTCTCCCAAGCAAGTGCAGGATCGCTCAGTGTGACATTGAACACATCAGTGCGCAACGTTGCGAGAGCACGCTCACCTTTTTGTTCGATTTATTTGGTTCAACGTGCCTGTCTAAACTTTCGGGAGCAGATTGAGAAGCCGTCTGCTAGCCGACAGTGACGTCCATTAACGTCAACTGTGAACAAGAGAGAAAAATGCCCCAGAAACCCAAGGGGCCTTATGATTACTGAAGTTGTCAAAGAAAAGAAATGCATTCAGTCAGAAATTAATAATTAAATAGAGAATGCCCGGAATAAGGATGCAGAGACTGATTACATATTCATTTACATCTGACTGGGTTTTTAAAACATTTGAAAAAGATCGGCTCGCTAGGCTAAAAAAACATTCAAGGATCTTTTAAAAATGAATCTTACTTGTAAAGGCTCTTTGGGCCTGGTGTGCCCTCTGCTTGCGTGCCACAGCAGCAGAGGTGTGCTCCATCATTTTTACCCTCTTCTCCAGATTTTCTGTTTAAACATACTTGGTTATTTTCTCGCAATTCTAACTTTAAGCAATTGTGTGCAGTGCGAGGAGAGGTCTTGTGGCGCAGTGAGTGGTGTCCCTACCTCTGGGTGGGAGCTCTGGGTTCAAGTCCCACTCTAGGACTTGATGTCTGCGGAAAATGTGTTCAAAGCCTGGCTTAAACAGATTATCAGCCCGTTAAATCCTTCCAGTATGCCTGGTGGCAGGGGGTTCGTATGGAAGAGCTCCCTGGTCAGCCAGACTGCAGAAGGCAATGACAAATGACAATGGGGCAGCAGAGTGGTTAGCACTGTTGCATCACAGCTCCAGGGTCCCGTGTTCATTTCCCGGCTTGGGTCGCTGTCTGTGAGGTGTCTGCACATTCTACCAGCCTCTGCGTGGGTTTCGTCCGGGTGTTCCGGTTTCCTCGCCCAGACCCGAAAGATGTGCAGGTTAGTTGGATTGACCGTGCTAAATTGCCCCTTCGTGTCCGTAAAAAAGGTTAAGGTGCGGTTACTGGGTTTCGGGGATAGGGTGGAGATGTGGGCTTGGATAGGGTGCTTTCCAAGGGTCGGTGCAGACTCAATGGGCCGAATGGCCTCCTTCTGCACTGTAAATTTTATGATTCTAAACCACTACAATACTTCGCCAAGCATAAGGCCCGCTTAGGGCACGGTACGTGAATGAGGAGGAGTAGTACAGCGGGAGATGTACTCCTTGCAAAATATTCTTTTACATTGAACTCAGTAGAAACCAAAGCCTGGAAGAGCAGTTGTTTATTGGCTTAGTTTAGCCGTGTTAATGACAGCGAAATTGTCACCGTTCCTTACTCCACTGGAACTGACAGCAGGAGCATGCTTATTCACAGAACAAAGTAAAAATACAGAGGTTTCTGTTGAATCAATCAATGCTCCTCCATAGGTGCACTGCAGAGGTTCACACGGCCCATTACCTATGCTGCAACCACTTGCACACTGCTAGTCTCACTGTTAAAAATCAAATTTTACGTTTATGGACTGTCCACAACATCAAAACATTCTGCATTATGTTATAAAACATTTTATTTTCTTAATTTTTATTCTAGTTTACATCTTAAACCAATCACGATGATTTATTTGGCTATCTGAACATTTCAATGAAAAATGAAGCATAGTAAGTGCGTTTAACTTACCAAGTCGGCTGTGTGCGAATACCACTATGTGATTGGCTCCTTACTTGCCTGCACCGTGATTGGTTGGATGTGGGCGAGATATTACTGATTGGGTGAGGGTCAGGTGTCCGTAGTGTCGTTCAGTACTTAAGGATTTGCCATTGGAAGCAGTTCAGAGAAGGTTCAGTCGGCGGACTCCTGGGGTGGGTGGGAACGTTTGTTTTATGAGGAAGGTTTGAGCCTATACTCATTGGAGTTTAGAAGAATAAGACACGAGCCTGAATTCTCCCACCGTTGGGATTCTCTCCGTGCCCACGGGCACAATTTGCAAATAAAGGTGTCTCTCACTTTTTAAAAATAAATTTAGAGTATTCAATTCATTTTTTCCAATTAAGGGGCAATTTAGCGTGGTCAATCCACCTACCCGGCACATCTTTGGGTTGTGGGGGTGAAACCCACGCAAACACGGGGAGAATGTGCAAACTCCACCCGGACAGTGACCCAGAGCCGGGATCGAACCTGGGACCTCGGCGCCATGAGGCAGCAATGCTAACCACTGCGCCACCGTGCTGCCCTGGGTCTCTCACTTAAGGCGGAGTGGAGGAGGAATGGAGCTCTTCCCCTCTCCCCGGAGGTGTTAAGTGCTTGAGAATTCTCTTGCCCAGCGAGCTGTGGAGGCCTGGGAATACATTCGGGGCTGGGTTAGACAGATGTTTGATCGACAAGGGAGTCGAGGGTTATGGCGGGGCAGGAAGGGAAGTGGGGTCGAGCCCACAATCAGATCAGCCATGATTTATCAATCCCAGCTCTTTTATTAAACAGAGGCCACCATGCACCACGTCAGGCTCGAGGGGCTGAATGGCTTGCACCTCCTCCCATTTCTTGTGTTTTCATGTTATCATCCCGTTGACTTGGCGCCAGATTTAAATTGCCATTGGGAAAGGAGAAACCATGTCAGAGATTACTCGATCACTGTGGGCAGCTTTCTTCGAGGTCAGCAGCAACTGACCGCAAAATCTGTGCCGTCTTATACTGAGTGCAATCAAACGGCCTTGTTCCCCCGACCCAGTGACGGGGTCTGGATGAGATCCAGATGAACATATTTAAGCGAGCCATTAGGCGTGGCAATGCCAGAATGCCAGTGCCAAGGTGATGGGGATTAGGCCTGGGAGTACCCTGCCCTTAATAATAATCGCTCATTGTCACAAGTAGACTTCAATGAAGTTACTGTGAAAAGCCCCTAGTCACCACATTCCGGCGCCTGTTCGGGGAGGCCGGTACAGGAATTGAACCTGCGCTGCTGGCCTTGTTCTGCATTACAAGCCAGCTGTTTAGCCCACTGTGCTAAACCGGCCCCTGTGGTAAGCGATGTGGTGAGAGGTTTCGAAGACCCCGTAAGAGGGAAGTTGGGGCAGTGTGGGGGTCCGGAGGCCGCAGTGTGGTGTCTAAGGGGAGGGGTCGAGAGATCGGGGCGGCATTTAAAAATGAGGTAAGGCCTCGGCAGGACGAGGCCAAAACAAACGAAGAGTCCCTTTTGATGGAAGGGTCGTTGTCCGCACTGCAGATGCCGATGAAGACCCCGCTATACGCACCCAAAACAGGACTGTTTTTTGCGCGCTAACTTGCCCCCCCTCCCTGGCCCAGCATTCTTACACATAGCAGAAACATCAGTGCTGAGGTGTACTGGTGCCTCTGCAATCACCTGCTGAATGTGACCCAAGTATCCACCTACAGAGGGAACAGAGCAACCCAACTCATCAGCGGGAAGAAGCAACTTGCCTTGAAACAGTACCTAGAAAAAAGGTCCCAAGGCATTTCAGAGGATGTTTTAAAATAAAAGAAACACTAGTCCACATAACGAGACATTAAGGCAGATGGCCATAAGCTGTGTGTTAAAGCGGCGCGAGAGGTGGAGGAGGGAGCCAGGGAGAGAACTCCAGTACTTCAGGCCCTGGCAGCTTAAGGCATAGCCACCAATGGCACAGCAATAAAAACAGAGGATGCACAAGTCGGAATTGGCATCTCAGTTGGGTTGGAGGGCTGGACGGAGTTACAGAGAGGGGGAGGGGAGAGGCCAGGCGGAACTAGGTCACAGTCGCATGGTTCAGATTGGCAGTGGTGCCACTCTACAAGCTGTTCACTCACGCACTCTCTCATTCACTGTCTCAGCCACAGGATTTGCAACTTCAATGTCAGCACAGTGGTTAGCACTGTTGCTTCACAGGATCCCAGGTTCGATTACCAGCTTGGGTCACTGTCTGTGCGGAGTCTCCACGCTCTCCCCGTGTCTGCGTGCGTTTCCTAGGCGTGCTCCGGTTTCCTCCCACAAGCCCAGAAAGACGTGCTGTTAGGTAACTTGGACATCCTGAATTCCCCCTCTGTGTATCCGAACAGGCGACTAGGGGATTTTCACAGTAACTTCATTGCAGTGTTAATGTAAACCTACTTGTGACATTAAAGTTTATTATTAGTTTGGCGCAGTTAAAGCCAGTCCCACATCCGCGGCGGGAGATTTAATGAACACGCAAAGACCTTGGCATCTAATCTAGCCTGGCACTTCAGTACAGTACTAAGGGAATGATCACTGCTACTTGATTTATCACCTTTGCAACCTTGATGGTGTCCTTCACGCTCAGCCTAAAATATAGCAGCTGATGCACTATACTGTTAAGCACCAGTGAACTCCTATAGATGTACACGGGGGACCTTAAACCATTAATCATGGACTGTAGTTGACAGTAAACATGCTGTTTCTATTTACACACGAATAAAAGTGTATTAACTAGGGGATATATAATTCAGAGAAAACATGGTAGCTAGTTATTGTACGTGAATTACTCCATGTCAGGAGATTGCTATAAAGACCCTTCTTTAGGGCTCGAATTTGCACATTGCGGATTGGATTATAAATTGTCACTTGAAAGTCCTCATTTCTCCAGGAGAAACCTGTCAGAATTGTGACAGGACAGCAGGTAATTAACTAAAATCTCGTGGAGTCCGGCCGCTGTCGTACTCAATTTACTAAAGCCGGAGATTTCAGGTCAAAGATATTCCTCAGGTCCAGCCAGGTTCCGAAACACAATTGTTTTATTGGTATATTCCAAATTCTCGCAGAAATTCAGCAGTAAATTATTTCCACATGCCCCGTGCTCTGTATACAAATTTTGTGCTGCCAGCTCTGTAACTCTAATGAACTGTATCATGAAGACTTAGCGACAAGTTTATTATTTCCCAGATGAGGATTTTCCGATCTCAACCGTTTTATTAAACAGATTGGGCACCAGTCCCAAGGGAGAGAGGGAGGAAAGAAGGTTGGGCGGGGGGGGGCGGGAGAGTTGAACGAAAGAGTGATCATTTATTCCCAGCCTACTCCTGCCTCCTGGTTACTGAGGCACTGACCAAAGCCGAGAAGAAAGTCTTCAATCGGGTCTGCACTGATACCGTGGATGTTCGAAATAAAAAAAGATGCAGGTCAGCCAGCATCTGTAGAGAGAAACATTTCAGCTCGCGGGACCTTTCTCCGGAACTGTAGAAAGTCAGCCTCCTTGGGAGAATGGCAAGGAATTGCTTAGAGAGCATCTTTCTTTTAAAAAAAACAACATTGAGTTCAACAGCAGTCTCTGTGATAATGCAAAGCCACACTCCCGGTAACCCAGTCCAATAAGCAACAATGCACAACTGAGCAAGCAGCTCGACCCAAACCTCTGAAACTGACAGGGAACTAGTCCTTAGTGAACGGTCCAGGGTTTAACATCCTCATGAAACAATTGAGTGCAGGGTTAATGTGGCTTTCTACATGCAGACCAGACCGCTGTTCATTGCTAACCCGTTATCCAACGTACAACGTCTTGGAAAAGCTGGATCCTCTCTCTCTCTCTCTCTCTCCCCATCAATATTAAGGCATCTTATTTTTTCCCCCACTTCTGCATAGCATCCGGATTTCACACGTTGTTTTGCATTTTCACAACATGTAGGAAGTAGGGAGCGGTATACTTAAAGGTTCTCAAGAGAGACAAGCTTCCTTTCAGTGAAGAAGCGGTGCGGCTGAGTTTTGGGGTCTTCGGTCTTCCTTTGGAAGTAGGACAGCACTGACGGAGTGTCCTTTGTGCTGTTGTCATCCTCTTCGTCATCCCTACAAAAAATAAGGCAAGTTTAAAAAGATGGACAGTGGTTGGCACCAGAATCTCAGGATGGAGGCCGGGAAGAAAAAAAAAAAAGAGTTCTTGCTTCTGATCGCAACGTTGGATAAGACCTGAACGCTTAACCAACACTTGGGTGAAGCGGGACTTTGAATCGCTGGTCTTTCAAATCAGGCACAGGCTGAAGTTGGGATTTTAAAATGCTTTGATCCGAACGTGGTACCCTGCGCGAAATGAGCCTGGACAATATCAATCCAGCTCCTAAATGACATGAGCCTACAGCACAAAACTGTCCCTAAACAGGGATTAACTTGCAAGTGACTCAGAAGCTAGAAGAAATGGAAAAAGGGTTATGCTGGAGGAAAATGGGGGTGTTCATCTGGCACTGAGGCCAAGTCATGTTTTTTGTTATACAAAATTTAGAGTACTCAATTCTTTTTTTTCCAATTAAGGGGCAATTTAACGTGGTCATCGTATTTATCATAGTATTTACAGTGCCAAAGGAGGCCATTCGGCTCATCGAGTCTGCGCCGGCTCTTGGAAAGAGCACCTTACCCAAGGTCAACACCTCCACCCCATCCCCACAACCCAGCAACCCCACCCAACACTAAGGGCAATTTTGGACACTAAGGGCAATTTAGCATGGCCAATCCACCTAACCTGCGCATCTTTGGACTGTGGGAGGAAACCGGAGCACCCGGAGGAAACCCACGCAGACACGGGGAGGATGTGCAGACTCCGTACAGACAGTGACCCAAGCCGGAATCGAACCTGGGACCCTGGAGCTGTGAAGCAATTGTGCTATCCACAATACTACCGTGCTGCCCAGTGTCATTTCACCTACACTACACATCTCTGGGTTGTGGCGGTGAGACCCACACAGACATGGGGAGAGTGTGCAAACTTCACACGGACAGTGACCCAGGGCCGGGATCAGACCTGGGTTCTCGGCACCGCAAGGCAGCTTGGCTGACCCCTACGCCGCCGTGCCGCCCTCCAAGGCACGTTGTTTTTAAAAATAAATTTAGAGCACCAATTCATTTTTTCCAATTAAGGGGCAATTTAGCGTGTTCAATCCACTTAGCCTGCACATCTTTGGGCTGTGGGGCAAGACCCATGCAAACACGGGGAGAATGTGCAAACTCCACCCGGACAGTGACCCAGAGCCGGAATTGAACCTGGGACCTCAGCGCCGTGAGACTGCAGTGCTACCACTGCGCCACCGTGCTACCCTCCAACGCACGTTGTTGAGGCAGCTTGATCACCAACAACGGGTGCTTGAAGTGGGAAGAGCTCCATTCCTCAGCACCAACATCGGTCACCTTGATCTTGCATTGCAGGTTGCTGAAGGTTTGCCGGTGACATGGTACCAGCTGTTTTTTGTTTTGCAACTGCAGGCGCATTTCAGTGAAGAGTCTCTGGTGTCCGATCTCAAAATTAAGCCACAGACACTTCTGAAAAAAATATAACGAAGGCAATACAAGTGAAATGATCACTTGTTGATTTTATGGTCTTTTGGTAGCACAGAAACGGAGTATTGCTCAAAAAAGAGACATGCTGCTGAAGCTTTTCATCTTGCACTAATCAGGATGGATTCGCAATAATAGCAATTCTAAAGGGAACAACTCAACTCTTTCGTCTCCTCATGCAGTAGAAATTGTTGTTCCCTTTATTTTTGGGGCGGCACGGCGGCGTAGTGGTTAGCGCTGCTGCCTCACGGTGCCGAGGACCCGGGTTTGATCCCGGCCCCGGGTGACTATCCGCGTGGAGTTTGCACATTCTGAAATGAAAATCGCTTATGGTCACAAGTAGGCTTCAAATGAAGTTACTGTGAAAAGCCCCTAGTCGCCACATTCCGGCGCCTGTTCGGGGAGGCTGTTACGGAATTGAACCTGGGACCTCGGCGCTATGAGACTGCCGTGAGACTATTCTCCCAGTGTGCGCGCGTGGGTCTCACCCCCACAACTCAAAAAGATGTGCAAGGTAGGTGGATTGGCCACGCTAAATTGCCCCTTAATTGGAAAAAAGAATTGGATGCTCTAAATTTATTAAAAAGGGAAAATAAAAAAAACTGGCATTCTTGCAAATGTGTCGTGACGAGTGCGAGATGAAAAGCTTCGACAGCATGTGTCTGTTGATGTTATCTTGTGGTTGTCCATATCTGAATGCTTCATGTCACTCTGCACTTGGCCTGCAACAACCTGTCCTTCACAATCACTCAAACAAAACTCTTCAGCACAAACCCCTAAATCCAGTGATGAAAAATCTGCTGGACTGTAGGGTTGAAAAGGACGATGTACCATAAAGCTCCAACTAAATGGGAAAATAAGGAGATGGAGTTTTAGAGAAATCAGTAACAGAAGCTAATGCAAAAGCAGCACAGGAAGGATACCTAATATTTCGTGAGTGGGAATAGTGTGCACCTTGGGTCTTTTCATAATCAAAACAGTAAAATGGCCAATCGTATTGCCCATCCCTGCATCACAATCCGGTCCGTATCTCAGCTCGATTTAGCAAAGGAGAATTAGAGAAGGCACCATACACATCACACTGGAGTTCATTACTTTTTCTTGCTCACCCAGAGTTTCGAATTGCACCCGAAGCAGGTTTGAGTTTCATATTTTTATGAACTTCCCCAATACTGCACTGTTGAAGTTTGCACTTTACGGTGTTTAAAGGAACTCCGAGACAAATATGAACATGGCACCGTGGAAGGACAAGACAACTGTGTAGCCCTAGCTTACAAGAAAGGAAGTACAGATTTTTTTTTTAAATTTAGAGTACCCAATTCATTTTTTCCAATTAAGGGGCAATTTAGCGTGGCCAATCCACCTACCCTGCACATCTTTGGGTTGTGAGGGCGAAACCCACACAAACACGGGGAGAATGTGCAAACTCCACACGGACAGTGACCCAGAGCCGTGATCGAACCTGGGACCATGGTGCCGTGAGACAGCAGGGCTAACCCACTGTGCCACCGTGCTGCCCAAAGGAAATACAGATTTCAAGTAATTGTCTGTAATCTTCCACATTTTAGATCCGTGATCCTATGGCTTAATGCTTCATTATGGCGGTCAATATTTTAAAGATATTGGCTTGTATTCATATCACACTTTTCATAACCCAAGGAGCTTCATATCGAATAAAGTAGTTATTAAAATAAATGTGTCAAACAAGTTACATGCAGCACGATTCTATAAAAAGTAAATGAGACTAACGACAATATAATCTGTTTTAGTGGTGCTGGCTGATCAATAAATATTGATCAGGACAGTGGGAGATTGCCACTTTAAATAAGTGATACAGGGTCTTTTACATGCACCTCAGAGGGCAGATCGAGACTGGTTTAACATTGTCATGCAAAAGATGGCAGCTCCCACGGTGCAGTGCTCCTTCAGCATTGCACCGAATGTGTCAGTATGATCATCACATGCTCAGTTCCATTGCGTGGCTTAAAAGGTGAAAATGCTACCTAAAATAAGCCTGATATCCAATTTGGATCCAAAATCCATAATTTAGGTGGGCACGTGATCTGCGATGCAGTTGATGAATTTACCCTCAATTCAAAAATTCAGCTGCACGCCACATTCAATTGTATTTTTTGATGCTGAAAAGTGATGCAGAATTTCAACTGCAGTCGTCAGCACTGTAGGTAGCTTTTCATTTAAAAAAAGAAACAATATCGCATAACTCAATATGCATCATTAAATTGATATACAGCTGTCAAATTGAAGACAGATTATCACTGATACTGTGCACTAAATTGACACGTTTTCTACAATAACAGTTATGGTTCCATTTGTGCACCTGACATTGTCTTTTAGTAAAAGTTAGAACAGAGATCCACGGAACTGATACGATATTTGCTGGGGGGGGGGGGGGGGGGGGGGGGGGCTTCATACGGAAACCATTCTGAATGTTTGTGTACAGTGGAATTGAAAAAACAATAACGCAATATTCTCAGGACAACCCACTGGGCAACAAGGTAAATTGTGACGAGGATTATGAAGGACAGCAATAATAGATTTATAAGCTAGCAGCACTGGCTGAGAAGTGGTAGATGCAGTTTAGTGCAGAACAAGGAAACAACATATTGCGAATGCATCGAAAAGAGAAAGGAAATTCATCTTGCATGGTCAGATTGTGAGGGAGCGTAGAGTAGGGGGAACTTGCTGTGCACATACACAGGTAACTAAGGACTTAATATACAAGTCTTAATTAAGATGTCATATAGTGCATATTTTTGGGCATTCTATTGCTAGGAAAGATTAAAAAAACATGGAAAATGTACAACATAGATTCAACAGACTGTAACCAGCAATTAAAAGTTATAATTATGAAGATAAAATTAGTGTGGAGCTTTCCCCTCACTCTAATGATGAGATGTGTAAGTGAGCTCCAAGGTGTTAAAGGATATGGCAAGTGATGTTATTTTCACTTTCCGAAAGACATGACAAGAGTGTGTAAATGTTACCTACACAGAGGGTTAGAATGTTTTGCTTTCTGCCACAAAGCATTATGAAGGCAGAATCCACAGATACTTTTAAAATGGTGTTAAAGTTATTCTTGAGAAAAGGCAAAATATTGAACAGTAGGTGGAGAGCAAATCGAGGGGGAGTAAATTAACGGGTCATGTAGAGATGTATGTTGGCACAGATCCAATGGGCCAACTAACCTGCTTCCGAACAGTTAAAAGTACAACTTAAGAAAGGGCTTTTTTCCTTGCCCTCACAGGAGCGAAGCAGGTTAAGGGTGACCAGTGTCATGAAGATGGAGCAAAACCCCAAATTACGTACGGGCATTTTGAACTTTTAAATCAGACACGGGTTTTTAAAAATTGATACGCAAGTCAACGATGATGGAGGATGTAAATTCCAAGAATGTAAATTCAGTGACTATATGAGAATTTCCTGCATGGATTATACTAAGTCCCGAGAAATAATGGAATATAACACCGTTTTTCCAGACAGGGACATATCAAAGGCATGAAGCAACTGACTATAATCCCCTGTGGAGATAACAGAAGCTAATTATCATCTCAGTAGGAATCACATCCTGTAAATTATGTCCCAGACCTGTTGTGGGTTCTCCCCTTTCACAGGAGACAGGGATTAGAAGCCGGCTGCAAACCTGGTCAGTTTGGACTAGCGCTGAATGTGTGACACAGAAACAAAGAAAGCCAGCAGAGTTGCTCCCTGCTCTGGCAGGCGAAACAAAAGTCTCGCTCTCTCTTCTGATTGCTGAAGCAAGCCAAGTCAACAAAGCCACAGCTGAAAGGGAAGCAAGACAACTCCTTTCAGCTAAGCTACATCACTCTGCAATCTCAAAACCAACTATTCAAATCAGCGCTACTGGAAATCACAAATCTCAAACGGCCGCAACATTTTACCATCCACTCCTCTCGGACAAGTCAAAGGCTGACTTGTACATATTTTTCTGAAATGTTCTTCAGGACTCTGTTCTCATTTCTAATTGGTATGTTGTATTTTATTTGTTTTTCCTCGCGTTTTGGTAACTAATAAGCTCAGCCGTTCTTCAACTGAAGAAAGCCTGGTTAATTTGGCTCTTTTAAAAAATATAAATACATTGGGAATTGAAACGGTATCATCAAGGGAAGAGATTTTCTTTTCTGAAGTAATCTTGTTGCAAGCAAACAAGGGGTCGGATAAAGAAAGGGATTCAGTTCATCCTTCCTCATCCAGGGGCATAACAATATGGGGGGGGGGGTGCACGGTATCCAGTCCAGAATTTAACAAATTGTTGCTCATGCCGAGATAGTTCTCACAGAGAACATAGAAGGCAACAAGGAAGGATCTGGTCCAGGAAATACAATTTGGGGACCAGTCGTAACACCAGAATGATCAACATGCGTAATGGACTTACTGAGCAGGGCAAGGGAGGCTAAACTACAATCATTTAAGATGATGGCTGCACTTAGGATTACCGGGATTCCGTTTTGACACAGAAACGGGTTACACAAAGCAAGGCTTCAATTTATTTTTCACTTTACAAACAAACAGGACAAGAGTCACCACTGTGAAAGTTAAAAATATGAAAGGTGACAGCAGCTCCCATTTCTGAATGCTCACTCCTGCCAGGCAAAAAGAAACATTGCCGGTTAGGAGCTGGGAAAGGGGACACTAAAACATAAATAAAATCAATGTGAATTACTTAGTGACTCCATCAGCCAGAGGATTTCATTTAATGAAGGGCAGGGTGGATAAAGTTGAGAACAGCTCATCTATCAGTCTGCTGGCAGCAGGAATTGACTGGTCAAATCTCACAGGCATCTGCTCCAAGGCAGTTCAAGGAAGCTCAATCCCATTTTATTTTTTTTAATTTAGAGTAGCCAATTATTTTTCTTTTCCAATTAAAGGACAATTTAACGTGGCCAATCCACCTAATCTGCACATCTTTGGGTTATGGGGGTGAAACCCAGGCAGACACGGGGAGAATGTGCAAACTCCACACGGATAGTGACCCACAGGTGGGATTCGAACCCAGGTCCTCAGCGCCGCAGTCCCAGTGCTAACCACTGCATCACATGCCGCCCTTTCAACCCCATTTAAAAAAAAACGCTTTAACCATAGCTTTTAATAAACTGCCTATGAATGAAATTCCTTTCACCAAGTGCCTTCTGGCATGTTTTGTTGAATAGCTCAACTTGCAACATTCCTTCCTCCCCTACCCCTTTTCCCCGTTTTGTAACGCTTTGAGTATCACCGAAGTTAACTGCTTTTGGATGCGGAGCGTTTGAAATGAAGCGAGAGCGTGCTGGAAATACTCATCTGGGCAGGCAGCATCTGCAAAGAGGGAGACAGTGCCAAAGCCTACGGTCCAAAAAGGTCTAAACCTTTAACTCGGTTTCTGTCTCGCTCCACAGAGGCTACCTCACCAGCATTTTCTGTTTAATCATTCTAGAAAATTTCAGTGTTTGTTTTTGTGTGGTAGCATTGACAGGAACTTTTACAGAATACATCATGCAAAAGCTACAACAATGAAAACCTTGCTTCTTCATGGCGAATGAAATATTGGACTAAAAACTCCAGCTGTCGGGTCCATGTGGTTCATAACAGCTGAAAATGTGTCTGAATTACACAAATAGGGTCAACTATTAAAAATAATTTTTTTAGAGCACCCAATTCATTTTTTCCCCTAATTAAAGGGCAATTTAGTGTGGACAATCCACCTATACTGCACATCTTTGGGTTGTGGGGGTGAGGCCCATGCAAACACAGGGAGAATGCGCAAACTCCAAACGGACAGTGACCCGGGGTCGAACCCGGGTCCTCGGCGCCGTGAGGCAGCAGTGCTAAGTACTGCGCCACCGTGCCTCCCTTAACTTCTTTTATAAGTTGTGAGAAACTCTTCCTATTGCTGGAATGATTGAGAACCAGAGGACGCAGATTTAAGGTATTTCGCAAAAGAAGCAATGGCGACAAGAGGAGTTTTTCTTTCACGTTGCAAGCGGTTAGGATCTGGGGTGCACTGCCTGAGTGGGAGGTGGAGGCAGGTTCAATCAAGGTATTCAAAGGGGTGTTTGAATTATTTTCTTAAAAGGAAAAATATGAGGAGTGGCTGTAGGCGAAATGCTTCTCTGGAGAGGCCGACATTGTAGTAATATCATGGTTGTGTTGTAATTCACCGACTGAACACTCGGGAGTCTCATTAGTATCTAAGTCAATGTTAGAGTCAGGTGACCGCAGACTGACTGGAGAGCTGGAAGAGAAAGGTTGCTTGTGCAGGTTCATACTGTTATTCATCTATTTTGTATATAGTTGACCCACTGTTAATGTTAATAAATTATTCATAGCTTTAGCTATAAGTGTTCTTGTAATATAAATCAGGCCATCTGACAAGAATATCATTTTTTTCGAGATCTTGGCTTCACTGGCTGGGCCAGCATTTGTTGCCCATCCCCAATTGCCCTCGAGAAGGTGGTAGTTAGGCTGCCTTCTTCAACCGCTGTAGTCCATGTGATGATGGTCTATTTCTGTGCTGTTACCATTCTATGATTCAATGGATTTAGTTGTCAAATAACTTCAAAACTAGCACTTCAGCACAGAACAGCTGAAATTTCAGGGCAACAATATTAATAGGATTGGCTTCCTTCTCGCGAGAACAACCAAGGTCCAAACTGTCTAGTCAGGTGGGCATTAACAATCCCATGACAATACTTAAAGAACTGGAGGGAGGTTACACCAACATTATTCCCTTCAACGTATACAACCATTTAAAAATGCTGTTGCATTTCATTACAGTTAGTTACAGCTAGGTTGCTAATGCAACTGTAATTCTTGCCTACAATCACTCTATTCCAAAAGCAATTCCTCATGGGGTGTTTCAATGTGATTAGCTCCTACAAAAATGCAGCATTACTTACAAAACAACTGTGAAATGTAAAGCAATTCTGCACTTTATAAATCCCACACTGCCTATTGTATGAAGATTTTCCTATACCAGAGTAACAGAGCCATCTGCTGAAATTCTGAATCATTGCACCGAACAGTACAGAGCGAGACACAAATATTACCGCTCCTGATTTCTGCTGAGCTAGCCTTAATAGAAAGTTTGGGGATAAGTATCAGAGAGGAACAGGATCAGGGTTGGCCATGGTGCTTTCCAAAGCAACAGAGTGCTGAACCCCAATGTCAAAGGTCACAAATGACAACACATTACTTGGGCGAGGTTCTGCAGAGCAGACAGCACCTGTCGACCTACGAATTGGGCAGCACAAGTGGCTAGCACTGTGCCAGGGTCCCAGGTTTGATTCCCCGCTGGGTCACTGTCTGGCCGAAGTCTGCATGTTCTCCCAGTGTCTGCGTGGGTTTCCTCCGGGTGCTCCGGTTTCCTCCCACAGTCCAAAGACGTACAGGTTGGGTGGATTGGCCATGATAAATTGCCCTCAGTGACCAAAAAGATTAGGAGAGGCTATTGGGTTCCAGGGATAGAGTGGAAGTGAGGGGTTAAGTGTGTCAGCGCAGACTCGATGGGCCGAATGGCCTCCTTCTGCACTGTATGTTCTATGACCCAACAGATGTCTGTATTTACAGGACAGGAATAAAATGGGGAAAACATTAACATAAAACTAGTAACATTCACTCTTTACCTCTAGTGCAAAAATCGTTATTACATATTAGATAAGCTAATATATAAGATAAGCTTAACTTGGAGCAGAGGTGTAACCACTGGCCTCATCAGTGATTCTGTGCTGAAGTGGAAAGCCCAGGAATCCCCCTTTGAAAGGCCAGCCAGTGATTGCCTGCTGGAAAATATATATCTGCAGATCCACGGTTCAACAAAACTGGATCCAGCTCAACATTAAGACTGGTTACTACAGAGCCACGTTTGGGGCAGAGGCTCTGAAACTTGTGGGCTAGCTCGCATTTCCATTTGTTACATACCAGTGCACAGGTACTGCCCGGGAATCCAGAATCACCTGGGCTGTACTCCAACTGAAGCGCACAAACTGCGGGAAGCCAAAGACAGGGTCGAGCTGTTTATCCAACCAGTCCTTTGTTTTGGGGTCTACGAGAAAAGAGAAATACAAGAAGCAACGAAATCTTTGAAAACAAGGTAACTCCTCACTCGGACACTCCCATGTTAATCCCCCATACGTAACGGATGCAGGGATAGTTTGTGGTTGAATGTTTAAATTTGTCAGAACTCCGCCCCGTTGAAACGATTTGGGCCGGGCTTTATTTCAGGGTATATGTAAAATGAGGGGGGGGAAAGAGGGCGGTTGCTCAGTCGGAGGGAGGGGTCAATCTGGGGTTGTTACCATTTCGCCTTACGGGTTCCCATTTGAGCCACTGTGGGGTGAAGGTGGCCCCGGATTGGCCTCAGCTTCTGAAACTAAATTTTTCGAGCTTGGTGAGCAGGGTTAAAGTGGACTTGCAGAGGTGGAATAGACTCCTTCCGTCCTCTTGACAAATACATGGATAGGATGGGGATAGAGGGATACGGACCTCTGAAGTGCAGAAGATTTTAGTTTAGTCGGGCAGCATGGTCGGCGCAGGCTTGGAGGCCGAAGGGCCTGTTCCTGTGCTGTACTTTTCTTTCTTTGGCTGGCAGAATTCAGCCAGTCAGTGAAAATGAAAGTCCTGCCGTGTTTTCTGTTCATATTTCCGGATTTTCACCCAATATCCTTTTTCAAGGAAATGGAGATTGGTTGACATTCATTTGGGTGGGAACAGTAGCTAGGTTTCGGAGGACGGTACTTCAGAGGGATCGGCAGTCTGGGGGCTTGGCTTTGCCAAGTCTGATATATTATCATTGGGCAGTGGGGTGGGGTGGGGCGGTGACCCCCCCCCCCCCCCCCCCGTGCCTTTCCACCTGATCCCCACGTTAGTGGGGACCAGTGATAAATGGCGCACGCTTCGGGTCAGATCCCGCACCTTGGGTAACTCCGGTGAGAACATATTCGAGTGAGCCTGAATGCACACTTCAATTTGCAAATGTGGGTGGGATCCAGATCACAACACCTTGCGAGATCCCGTTAGATCTTAAGGCATGACAAGCCAGATAAATCTCCCGGGAGGCCTCGCGCGAGATTTACCGGCCGCGTCATGTCCTGAGTCGGGCGAGGGGGGGGGGGGGGGGGGGCTGCAGTTAGATCGTGCCCCAAATCTAAACAGCTTAAAATCAGAAAACGGAGCAACTAAATTAAACCCACCAGTTATTTGATGCTGCAGTATTTTAATAGATTATCCATTTTAAAAGTTTAAGAACAAGCATTTCAAGTTTTCTGAAAATCCTGCAAACATTGAATAATGGCCAATAAATTTCACTTGGAACTTTTCTTGTGCATCACTGTTTGAATCTCCGAGGATTCTTCGAAACAAAAGATTCCAGGTGAGATCTCCCGGTTGTTCTGGCAGGCGGAATCTTCCGTCAGCGCACCCCCGCCACGTGTTTCCTGGCGGCGCGGGGTGGGTTCAATGGAAAATCCCACTGACAGCTGCGGGACCAGAAGATCCCACCGCTGGCCAAAGGCAGGACACCTCCCGCTGCCGCGGAACACACCGCGCGCGGGGAGGCCAGAGAATCTCTCCTACCCGCATTCCTATTTTCCACTTTATTTGATTCCTTCCCAAGCGGCAAGGCTATGATCATCAGATCTGACATGTTGAAAACCCTGGACACAAATTCACATCCCATTCTGACAACATGACTCGATATTGACTGACAATAAACACAAATAGCTGTCGGTGCTGGGAAAGCAGGAGTGATGCAGGATGCATATAGTATTGGGGTGCACTTCACATCATTCACAGCCAATATGAGAACCAACAATTAAACGGCACAACAGGAACTCTTTCCTTGGTGTGAAACCATGATTCCTATCACATACAACATCAGCTCACTTTCAGGTTGTGTGTACTGCAGAATCTTGCATACTTGATCTCGTATCTTGCACCCAAAACCTCACTATTTATGCTTAGCTCATTAAAAGAACATGTCGGCCACTCAAATCTGTTCTCATGCTCAGCACCAAAGATAACACTTAGAAACTAATCAACACTCATGAGAAACCAGAGTATGATTTTCGCAAAGCACTATCTGACATTGTACAGCGTCTAGTAGTGATCAAGACACCTTGCTTTGTAATATTTTTCAGCAACTGAAAGAAATTTGCTCATTCTCTCCTCGACTCCTGATTGAAGAATAAGCATTGCCTTCAACTCAGGAGATCAACAACAGATTAAGTTCACATAGAAAATAAAAAGCAGGCAACGGTCACAATCTGTCCGGGCTCAGGCGTGAATACAACACACAACGCTTGGCTAACTGCCTTTAATACTAAACTTGGACAGATTATTGTCCACCTGCCGCAGGGTCCTTGGGAGCTATTTGCACAGAACCTGCAGTACACTGCTGCAAGAAATGACGGTTCGGGTCAGCTGGCAACACTCTCACCTGCAAGTCGGAAGGTTGTTGGCTCAGGTACCGCTAAGGACGTGGAAGACGGGCGGCACGGTGGCACAGTGGTGGGCACTGCTGCCTCGCAGCGCCAGGGACTCGGGTTCGCTCCCAGCCTTGGATGACCTGTGTGGAGTTTGCTTGTTCTCCCAGTGTCTCCCTGGGATTCTTCTGGGTGCTCCGGTTTCCTCCCACAATCCAAAGGTGGGCAGGTTAGGTGGATTGGCCATGCTAAATTGTCCCTTAGGGTCCAAAGGTGAGCAGATTAGTGGGGTTACATGGAGTGGGGAGGAAGAGTTGGTCTAGGTAGGGTGCTCTGTCGGAGGGTCGGTGCAGACTAGGTGGGCCAAATGGCCTCCTTCTGCACTGTAGGGATTCTGTGATTCTAAGACAGCCTCAGCTCATATCTTATCATTATCACAATTTTGAGGGAGTGTTGCACCGTCGGAGGTGCCGTATGTAGGGCTGAAACAAGCTCCCTCTTGCGGGTTCAAGTGGATGCAAAAGATCCCATGGTGATATCTGGGAGAAGAATGGGAGTTTGCCAGTGGTTAGCATTTTTCCCTTCGCCATCACCCCCTATAACAGATGATCTTGTCGCTGATACATTTGTGCGACCTTGCTGCGCTCTGCCCCAGTTTGTCTAACATCACTGACTGCCCTTTAGAAGTAATTTGTTGCTTTGTAGCATGATTTGGGGATTTGCCCGAGGACATTAGACAGTGTCACATGAGCGCGAGAGCTTTCTTATAACGAGCTGTCGCACACTGAGGTTCAAAACTGAGATCGAGGAAAGCAAAGAAGTTTCCATCAGTGAGCAAAATTGATCAAATTAAAATATCGAATTCCTGATGCCAAATCTCAGTTGATTTGCACGGGTTCTGTGAATTACCATTTGGGGGTTTTTTCCCTTACTGTTCCGGTATAAAGTTGCATCAGTCATTCCTAATGTAGCAACAAGGTGTTCAGATGGCCATTTTCAAAGTTAGAGCAGAAGAACTTAACAGTAAGTCAAAGTCAGGTCTGCAAACAGAGATCATTTTTGAGGGGGAGTGTGGGGGGGTGGGGGGGGGGGGGGGTAATGGGACACAGAAAGGAAGGTACCAGACGTCTTCAATCTCCCCACAGCTTCAAAATATATAAAGCAGTAAATCGTGCATCGACAAGATAAACCCAAATTATTCTGCTGCGAGTGGAAACAATTTGAAAGCAAATACAGTACAAGTGCATCGGGAGAAACGATGTTACTCGAGTGTGACGCTTGTGAAAATTGAGAGGAAGGACGAAATGGAGAGAGTGGATATGTGACCCGCTCCCCATCCCTCCCCTCAGCAGATCCAGTGCAAACTTTCGGACTCTTCCTGTTAGCAAGAAGTCAATCAGCTCTCATTACTCTTGCACTCTTACCGGCCCATGCGATCCACCTGCTATTAGCGACTCTTACCATTCGGGTATCCTGAACCGTAATCCATGCTTATGTCACCCAGATCTTCAACAAACTTCCATGACTGAACAATGCGGTCCCTGGCAACCTGAAGACAGCACATGAGTTAAAGGACTAGGTAAGCTTGGCTCATCAACTCTCGGAAGACTGCAGTTACATTTCAAACATTTCACAAAAACATTTACCTCATTTAACAAAAAGGTAATTAATACAAAAATCAGAACATTTTTTCATGTATCTGAATAATTTGTCCGAATTCCAGTTCTCCTCTGAATATTTCAGTATTGTCAACTCATTCACAGATCGAATTCTTTCATGAACAAATAGTGCTCTACATGTGACATTTCCACGTGTGTGAAGGACATTCTACACTCGATGGCGGTTCCATTAGATGCCATAAACTGGAAGGATCAGGCATTAAATTCGAGCAATATCCTTTTTTAAAGATTTGAAACGCAAGCTGCACCTCAAATGCATAAGTAATACCATCTAATGGTATATGATCAGATGGCTAAACAGTCTGACGAAAAGCAGAAAGCCAGCACAACATTGAACTAGTTGAATACATTAGTTAAATAATAGATTTAAAGAGGTATGGTTCACCAGATATGGACTGGCCAACAGCAGCCTACAGGTCCTCGCAAATACTTCATATCAATTTCAAGTAATACTGGAGTTATCCCAGGTGGGCAAGTGCAGCAGAGCACTGCTGCCCACTGTGACCTTTCACCTTGTGCAATATCTGGGGCAGTCAAGCGCAATGTGTTCATTGGCAACCCCCACTCCAGGTAATGGGGAGAGGAGAGCGATTGGCATTACTATAAGTTATAGCCCAAATATCGTTTTCTAAATTGCACCTCATGGGAATACGTATTACTTTGAAAACAAATTCTGGAGTTAATTTTTAAACCGCACTGAGGTATAAAAACACATTTTTTTTGTAAGAGAAAACACAAAATGGCCAATTTAATCAAGTGCGAAAATGAAAGAGCATGGGGTTACATTGTGGCTTTGCATTGTGATGTACAAACCAGTCCACAGCAGACACTGTCTTCCTGGCCCTACACTCATCCCTGGAGCATCTCGACAACAAGGACTCCTACATCAGACTCCTATTCATTGACTACAGCTCCGCCTTCAACACCATAATCCCAGCCAAGCTCATATCAAAGCTCCAAAACCTAGGACTTGGCTCCTCACTCTGCAACTGGATCCTCGACTTTGACCCATAGACCACGATCAGTAAAGATAAACAAAACACCCCCTCCACGATAGTCCTCAACACTGGGACCCCGCAAGACTGTGTACTTAGCCCTCTATTATACTCCCGATACACACACGGCTGTGTGGAAAAATTTGGCTCCAATTCCATCTACAAGTTTGCTGACAACACGACCATAGTGGGCCGGATCTCGAACAACGATGAGTCAGAATACAGGAGATAGTGAACCTGATGGAATGGTGTAACGACTACAATCTCTCCCTCAATGTCAGCAAAACCAAGGAGCTGGTCATTGACTTCAGGAAGCGAAGTGTCGTACACACCCCTGTCAGCATCAATGGTGCCAAGGTGGAGATGGTTGACAGCTTCGAATTCCTAGGTGTGCACATCACCAACAATCTGTCCTGGTCCACTCACATCGACGCTTATACTACCAAGAAAGCACAACAGCGCCTATACTTTCTCAGGAAACTAAGGAAATTCAGCATGTCCACATTGACTCTCACCAACTTTTACAGATGCACCATAGAAAGCATCCTATCAGGCTGCATCACAGCCTGGTATGGCAACTGCTCGGCCCAAGACCGTAAGAAACTTCAGAGAGTTGTGAACACCGCCCAGTCCATCACACAAACCCGCCTCCCATCCATCGACTCCATCTACACCTCCCGCTGCCTTGGCACAGCGGGCAGCGTAATCAAAGACCCCTCCCACCCGGGTTATTCTCTCTTCAAACTTCTTACATCGGGCAGGAGACACAAAAGTCTGAGAACACGCACTAACAGATTCAAAAACAGCTTCTTCCCCACTGTTACCAGACTCCTGAATGACCCTCTTATGGACTGAACTGATCTCTTCACACATCGTCTCTACTGAGTAGTCCTACACTCTGTATGCTTCACCCGATGCTTGTGTCTATGTATTTACATTGTGTATTTTATGTTTGCCCTTTGTTTTCTTTTCCATGTGTGGAATGATCTGTCTGGACTGTACGCAGAACAATACTTTTCACTGTAGCTCGGTACACGTGACAATAAACAAATCCAAATCCAACATGCTGAATGCAGGGCATAAGTTGCCCTCCACAAATACAATTTCACTGTGTGTTGTAGGTGCTCACACAACCGGAAGAGAAACACACATCCAGCAACCAGCACTTACTTTAGCACAGATGCTGGCGGCACTAACTATTGGGAATAAGGAATCAGCCTTGGATCTGACGGTGACCTCCAGCCCGGGGAAACGTTCCTTCAGCTTCGCCTCATACTTTTCAGCAGGTCCCACTGTGTCTACGTAAACCTAAAGATAAGCAGAGATTTAGCTATTAATGCAACAAGATCAATATCAAGGTTAACGGTTGTCTCCTTACTTAATAGGGATGGTAACCGTGGAACTTATGTAGCGAGGCAGAGACATTCTACCACATGGGACTGGAACCGTGCCTTTGATATGCCAGACTCAATTGCTTGAAAACGTGCAACTCAGCTAAGATTGGAGAATGCACTGTACAAGGGAGCACAGATGTGACCTAGAACCCAACTCGCTGTATGTGTGAATAGCCAAGTTGTTTTACAAAGAATGAAAACAAATTTAAAAGGCAAGTTGACAGCAGCTGGGAATGTGTCACATTAACGGATTCTCAGATAAAAGCAACAGGGTTAATTTATCATCAATAAATATGGCAAAATGATGGTTCAATTCCAGCCATTAATGAAAGCTCTGCGGGCTAATCATTCACAGTCTGATCAATTTGTCACATTGCAGCTCAAGTCGACCACCACCACCCAGGTGTGTGCTCGAAGCAGAAAATAAAAAGTGTCCCAGGCTCTAACATTAAAAAGCCAGAGGGTTAGTAAGTTGATGTGCTCGTGGATATTCAGCTGGTAAAACTGTTCTCAAAGCAGCCACCATATATGTTGCAACAGGAATGTGCAAGGTACAGTAGACACAGTAAAGAAATCTTATATTAATGAAACCCTTGCTGATACTGACTCCCAGTTGAAAAAAATAAGTAGTGCTGCCATGGAAAAGCATAAAGGTTTCGCCACTTTTATACCTAGGTGAGCAATGAGAGATTTGAAAGCGTCACTGCATGCTCTAGTCTGGATGCTAGAAATTTAGTCTGTAATCGTAAGGTAACATTTTTTTTTTTTTAAACCAAAGCCAGATTAAATGAGCTTAAACCTCAGACAGTGCTAAGACTAGAACACCAGAGACAGATAGTTACAGCAGCCTACGTGACAGCAGAGTTTGCAGAACAGGATATTGCAAAAAGCCAGACAAAGGCGTCTGCCCAAAACCCCGCATTGATTGACCAGCATTCTGCAGACAGCAATAACGAGGCTCAGGTTATCAAGCGATCGCCATCTTTGACGTCTATTCTGGCAATCGTTCTTGTGAGCCAGTAAAATTTTCTTTGTTAAAGATTTCTCATGTCTACCAAGCAAGTTGTGCCCACTGCACAACTTTCTCAATCCCTCTCTCCTCAGTGACCAGTTCTTTTTAAAACTCTGAAGCATTTTGGTTTGCTTCACTGTAATAAAAGCATTATACATAAATGCAAAAGTTTCAGCCTGCATTTCTTTTGGCGTGATGAGCAAAAATTGAAAGAAAGCTTTTTGTTAAATTAATTCATGGGATGTGAGCGTTGCTGGGCTGGGCCCAGCATTTATTGCCCATCCCTAATTGCCCTTGAACTGAATGTCTTGCTCAGCCGTTTCTGAGGGCATTTAAGAGTCAACCACATTGCTGTGGGTCTGGAGTCACATGAAGGCCAGACAGGGGAAGGACGGCAGGTTTCCTTCCCTAAAGAACATAATAATAATCTTTATCGTCACAAGTCGGCTTACATTAACGCTGCAATGAAGTTACTGTGAAAAGCCCCCAGTCGCCACATTCCGGCGCCTGTTTGTACACGGAGCGAAAATTCAAAATGTCCAAATTACCGAACAGCCCGTCTTTCGGGACTCGTGGGAGGAAACTGGAGCACCCAGAGGAAACTCACGCAGACACGGGGAGAACATGCAAACTCCACACAGACAGTGACCCAAGCCAGGAATCTAACCTGGGAGCCTGGTGCTGTGAAGCAACAGTGCTACCCACTGTGCTGCCCATTAGTGAACCAGATGGGTCTTTACAATGATTGACAATGGTTTCATGGTCATCATCAGACTTTGAATTTCTCCATCTGCCGTGGCGGGATTCGAACTCGGGTTCCCAGAGCGTTACCCTGGGCCTCTGGATTAATAGTCCAGCGACAATACCACTGTGCAACCCAATAGCGCCAAAATAAATCTACCCAATCACATTACAGGATCTTCTCCCAAAGCACCAAGTAGCTTTATGATGTGTGCCACCCATAAAAATCAGATTTAGTCACAATCGTGGCTGAAGGGCGTCTTCCCTTCTCTCTGCAAACATGACGCCGTTCAACTGATGAAAGCTGATCAACCTGAAACATTAACCCAGTTTCACAGGGCCTGCCTGACCAGCCGAGTTTTCGCAGCAGTCAGACTTAATGTTTGGCCTCTCTCACACCAAAGGAGTAGAATAAAACAATCGTAGAAATTTTCATATGAAGCATTAAATTAATTATGCAGAATGTGCTCCTTAGTTTTATCCTCCTTTGGTTGCACATAGTGCATCATAATGACTCTGCACGGTACAAAATTAATGATATTATGTGCACTAGCTAAAGTAATAAGACCATAAGACATAGGAGTGGAAGTAAGGCCATTCGGCCCATCGAGTCCACTCCACCATTCAATCATGGCTGATTTCAACTCCATTTACCCGCTCTCTCTCCATAGCCCTTAATTCCTCGAGAAATCAAGAATTTATCAACTTCTGTCTTAAAGACACTCAACGTCCCGGCCTCCACCGCCCTGTGGCAATGAATTCCACAGACCCACCACTCTCTGGCTGAAGAAATTTCTCCTCATCTCTGTTCTAAAGTGACTCCCTTTTATTCGAAGGCTGTGCCCCCGGGTCCTAGTCTCCCCTGCTAATGGAAACAACTTCCCTACATCCACCCTATCTAAGCCATTCATTATCTTGTAAGTTTCTATTAGATCTCCCCTCAACCTCCTAAACTCCAATGAATATAATCCCAGGATCCTCAGACGTTCATCGTATGTTAGGCCTACCATTCCTGGGATCATCCGTGTGAATCTCCGCTGGACCCGCTCCAGTGCCAGTATGTCCTTCCTGAGGTGTGGGGCCCAATATTGCTCACAGTATTCTAAATGGGGCCTAACTAATGCTTTATAAAGCTTCAGAAGTACATCCCTGCTTTTATATTCCAAGCCTCTTGAGATGAATGACAATATTCAAGGATAAACAACACCTCAAGTGGCCAGCTACGAAACTGAACAATGAACCTCCAAATGAATGTATGTAAATCACAATACGTGACCAATTGCCAGTAGAACAAAATCTAAATGACTGGACAAAGACCCAGGTCAATTACAAGAGAATTAATTTCATTTACTGCTAATTTTTAAAAATAGACTTCACATCTATTTTTAAAATGCCATCCTCCGCGGGCAAAAATCAAACACGAGCGATCCCAAGAGCGGCTGAGGATCAGAGCGAGACCACAGCATCCTGAGGAATGGCTAAACCTGATGATCACGAGGCAGCACGGTGGCGCAGTGGGTTAGCCCTGCTGCGAGGTCCCAGGCTCGATCCCGGCCCTGGGTCACTGTCCGTGTGGAGTTTGTACATTCTCCCCGTGTCTGCGTGGGTTTCGCCCCCACAACCCAAAGATGTGCAGGCTAGGTGGATTGGCCACGCTAAATTGCCCCTTAATTGGAAAAAATGAATTGGGTACTCTAAATGTTAAAAAAATCCTGATGGTCACAGATAGGGGAGAAGGCAACCTTAAGGAGTCTTGAGGAGTACGTTAATATTTTTAAGAGATCTAAATTGTAACGGCGAAGCAAGTACATCATCACTAATGGTGGGAGAGATCTGAACGCAATCATCTCCATCGGCAGAACATTTTTCCTACTCACTTCTTTCACTTGAACACCACTGTCCAACGCATACTGAATAAGCCCAATGGCAGCATCGTGAGACAACGCATTCAGGTTGTATTTGGTTCTGATTTAGGAAACAAGAAATGAATAACCATGGTGAGTAATGAGTGGTTTTGACTTCAGCGTTGGCTCAACATAGATAGCATAGAACATACCGTGCCGAAGGAGGCCATTCGGCCCATCGCGTCTGCACCGACCCAGTTAAGCCCTTACTTCCTCCCTATCCCCATATCCCAATAACCCCTCCTAACCCTTTTGGACACTAAGGGCAATTTAGCGTGGCCAGTCCGCCTAACCTGCACGTTTTTGGACTGTGGGAGGAAACCGGAGCACCCGGAGGAAACCCGCGCAGACACGGGGAGAACGTGCAGACTCCGCACAGACAGTGTCCCAAGCCGGGAGTCGAACCCGAGTCTCTGGCGCTTGTGAAGCAACAGTGCTAACCATTGTGCTACCGTGCCGCCTCATGTCAGTCTTATGCCATGAAACCGCACCCACAGAAACCCCTAGACTGCAGCCGTCGTCAAACCTGTGAGGAGCTGTTAAAAACTCCAAAGAGCGGATAGGAGGATCAGAAATTCAGACGGTGCACACTCCAGACTAAAGTGATTCTAGGATCGTACCTATACAAGTTGGCACATGCCAACTGTATGGTTCTACCCTGCTTTGATCTGTTCCGTCTGATGTGAAACCATGTGCTGGGCACCAACTGGCGGTATTAATGTGACCAGTACAAATCCAACTCTGAAAGCTGCTGAGCTAGGGATCGAATGACAGAAAACAACCCGACAGTCCTGTCAGCTCCAACCTTAAAGATGTCACCAGCAGTTGGGAGGCCTGCAAACAGAGCTCTCTCCTGGATTGGACATCAGTATAAGGGAACAATATCGCTGGCGGGCACCGTGGTTGGCATCTTGGTAGCAGCACGAAAGTTCCTGATGATTTTCAGCAAGACGGACAAGTTTAGACGGTCATTTTATGATTGGTCTCCCATTTGGGTCGAAAGTGTCCGTGTGGCGATGACGATTTGAGATTCCGCATCGACAATGGACAGCTGATTGCAAGATCACGCAAAGGAAAAGGGAAGATTAATAAATGGCCATCTGAAAAGGGGGGGGGGGAGGAGAACGGTTATTCAACATCTTCACTGTAACTTTCCTACGATACCTCCAGCACCAGTCTACAGGGTAAACCCCTGGGACAATCAGCCCATTGCAGCATCAGTTACCTTCATCTTATTGCGGCGTTGAAGTGTCACAAAGAATCCCCCCCCCCCCCCATTAATTTAAGATACTGAAAAGTACCTTTGTTGCATAGTGTTTGAGATTAGATTGGGCGAAAGGACCTGCAGGGCCCAGCCGATAAAATCGTTGGCTTCATCCAGCTTAGCAAACAGTTTCTCCCGCTCTTTCTCGGTCAGCGTCTTGGAGTCTGCAAGAGAGAACAGAAAGGGAAAGTAAATGACCCCACGCGGAATTGGCATTCAGCCTGACAGCTAGGATATATCCATCATGAGGTATGGGCACCGAAAACAAAAATGAAATCAAACGTGACGCATTCTAGTGAAACAGGAGACCAGCGGAATATTAGGCCCTGGGAAAGCACAGGGCATGTTTGGAATTCCCACACAATGGTGTCCTAATGTCAGTGTCATAACCTGGGTTTAAGCAGATCATGGGACACTTATGAGAGTGGGGGGATTGATTATGGGGAATATACACTCCGGCTGAGGAGTGGGAGTGGGCTGGGATGGGATGGGGTGCGCTGGGGTGGTGCACTGGCGTGGTGTGCCCCCCCCCCCCCGGGACGGGGCAACACCTTCCGCAGCCTGTATGAAGCCGGGGGGGGGGGGGGCATGAACAGTGAGCGGGCTCTGTACTCTTGTTCTGTTGCATTAAACCCTTTTCCTTTGACTCAACCTGTTCGGCTCGTGTTCGACTCCTCTCCAGACCTTATAATATTCAGCTTGCAGGAGGCATGTCCTTGAGGGTAACGGTGAAACCAAGGTAAAGGGCACGAAGTATCGGACAGAAAGAAGCGATTAATCGGAAAGTGACAATTAGGCGGCTCCTAACCTCGGCGTGCACAAAATAAAAACAAGTTTCCGAGGCGGAATAAATTTAGAGTCAGAGACGGTGCCACAAATCTTGATTTCATCACCGCGAGGGAGACAATGACCTCCCCTTCTCTCCAAGGGACAGTTTATTCCGAGAAATTAATATCGGGAAAGTGCAAAAGCTCCACTCCCAACGTAAGCCAGACAGAGCAAGGTAACGATACTGTTCTGGGGCTGGGAAAGAAAGTCAGAATTCACAAAACCAGCAGCTCTTGCTATTTCGACTCGGAGAGCTTTTTAGAATCAGCCTGTCTCTTGGTTGAAAAAAAGAAGCAACGAAGAATAACTTGGCAGAGGAAAAATTAAAAACAAAACAGGCAGTGTATTTTAACAACATTCCTCTATCCCTGGGATTAAACATTTAAGATTGTGCAAACAAGACTCTCGGGAAAGAGCTGTTTCTCTGAAACTTTTACAAACAGCAATTTGTCACCAATACCAACTACGTACTGTTGATTTTTCTTTTTTTTTTTTTTACAAACACAATAGAGATTGTGGAATAGTTCCAGTTATCATCAAAGCTTTATGGAATAATCGTAAACACCGTTACAAAATGCTGCAGCATCTCGGAGCCAGGGACGACCACGGAGCGTTGATACCACGAAAAAGAGCAAAGCTCATATCACAGGGCGCTCGCTTGTTTGGCGTTTCTGCATTTGGTTTTCGGCGCCACTCAACAGCTTGACTGCGTTATCAGCGGCATTTTGGCTTGTCAAGAAGAGAATGTTTTGGCTTCCGTACCTGCAACCTTGAGCTCCACAAGCCACTGTTGTTTGGAAAGCAGGCAGTAACAGATTCCATACACCATTGGCCCTGAGGGCAGAGCAAAACAATAAGCGTTAGTTAGGCACAACAGTCCTGAACACTGAGCCCCAGGTGAAGTCAGTTGCGGATGAATCTCAGCACACACAGGGTGCATGTGAACAACTAAGTTGCAGAGTACACGACGCAAGAGGTTCAAATGACAATAGTCATCTGGGGAGAGTACAGGTTCTGCACATCACTGAACCAACGTGGACAATATAAGGTTTTCGAAACAACAGGCAGAACCGATTCCAGCTGCTTTAATCAAAATCGCACCAAATGGAAATGTTTAGCAAAGATAGTTAAAACTCTTAATCTGTCTCGCATACAGTGTCACTTGGGAAAGTAGTTTGCAATAAGAGAGTAGATTCTTGTTTATTGAAGCACAGCAGAATGAGTGGCCATTGTTGCTGGAAAGCATTGGCCTGTTTCAAAAAGGTGCTTGGTCTTGTGCTGGAAGCAGTAAGGAGTCTTACAACACCAGGTTAAAGTCCAACAGGTTTATCTGGAATCACTAGCTTTCGGAGCACAGCTCCTTCATCAGGTGAATGATGATCTGAGGAAGGGGCCACGCTCCGAAAGCTAGTGATGCCAAATAAACCCGTTGGACTTTAACCTGGTGTTGGAAAACTTCTTACTGTGCCGATCCCAGTCCAACGGCGGCATCTCCATCCACATCTTGTTCTGGAAGAGCAGTTTCTATTTTGACTCCAGCCTCCTTGCAATCAATCACCCCTGTCCCAGATGCAAACCACCAGCAACGCAATGGCCGACATATTGTTCAAAATACTGCCGACTGTCACAAGTTTCAAACAAACTCGGGTGGCGCCATCGCAGAATTGCACACGTGGGGCTTCTACCTATAGCAATCTGACGAATGATAGATTTGAATGGAGAAATGTTAAAGCTCACTCTCTTCAAATCATTCACTCCCGTTGGGATAACTTGGTCTCCCCCAATCTTAAACACTACCGAGCGGTGTGCCACCTGTTGTAAGGCCTTCACTTGTATTGCAACCAGCCCGATTGTGTTTAGAGTACCCAATTCGTTTTTTCTAATTAAGGGCCAATTTAGCACGGCCAGTCCACCTACCCTGCACATCTTTAGGTTGTAGAGGCAAAACCCACGCAAAGACGGGGAGAATGTGCAAACTCCACACGGACAGTGACCCGGGGCCAGGATCGAAGCGGGGACCTCGGCGCCGTGAGGCAGCAGTGCTAACCACTGCGCCACCATGCTGCCTCGCATCTGCAGTACTGACCTGGAGCAGTTAATGTGCCTGAGGGAAGCTGATCTTCAGCAATAAGGCAATTAACTCCGAGTGCATCTATTCCTCCTGCACTCCCTAACTCAGGAAATGCAGTTATGAATATTGATCGATACCACTAGCCTTTGTCCGTTCATTTGCATTTGGCAGGAAGGAATTTACTGGCTGCAAAATAACAGGCAAATATTTCTACTTCACCAGCGGAGTACAAAACTGGAACAATATTTTCAATGTTGTTAGCAGCTGTCAGAAGGGAACTTCATACCACAATTATTAACTCCCGTTGTTTTAATGCTCTGACCAATGCTACCAAATTGCCATCTGTCTCCGCCAGTGCAGGGGTCACTCCAGTCGGAATGGTGCATTTATTGCATGATCTGACGTTCGATGTACAGGTCAAAAAATTGTTTGGGGAGTTTTCAGTGTATTTTAAATTGTTTTAAATATTATCCGAACACTACACACTCCCATTTTCATGACTAGGGCATGGGGTTGGTGAAAAGGGAGTCGGGGCAGGGGGAAGAAGGTGAGAGCAGGGACAGGAGGAGGAGGATCCGGGTGGGTAGGGTGAAGAAGAGGGGGCGGAGCCCAGAGAGGGGGAGGGGGGCGGGGCCCAGAGAGAGGGAGGAGAGGTGGGGCCCAGAAAGGAGGAGGAGAGGTGGGGCCCAGAGAGGAGGAGGAGAGGTGGGGCCCAGAGAGGGGAGGTGGGGCCCAGAGAGGAGGAGGAGGAGAGGTGGGGCCCAGAGAGGAGGAGGAGGAGGGGTGGGGCCCAGAGAGGAGGAGGAGGAGGGGTGGGGCCCAGAGAGGAGGAGGAGGGGTGGGGCCCAGAGAGGGGGAGGGGGTGGGGCGAAGGAAAGTTGGGGCAGGGTGCAGCAGAGTCGGTGGTCGGGGCTGGGGAGGTTTGGGAGAATGAGGGTCAGGCTGGGGTCGGGATGGGGGGTGGGAGGAGAGGTGGGGTCGGGGGGGGGGGGAAAAGAGGTGGGGTCGGGGGGGGGGGGGGAAGAGGTGGGGTCAGGCTGGGGGGTGGGAGGAGAGGTGGGGTCGGGGGGGGGGAAAAGAGGTGGGGTCGGGGGGGGGAAGAGGTGGGGTCGGGGGGGGGGAAGAGGTGGGGTCGGGGGGGGGGGGAAGAGGTGGGGTCGGGGGGGGGGGGAAGAGGTGGGGTCGGGGGGGGGAAGAGGTGGGGTCGGGGGGGTGGAAGAAGTGGGGTCGGGGGGGGAAGAAGTGGGGTCGGGGGGGGAAGAAGTGGGGTCGGGGGGGGGAAGAAGTGGGGTCGGGGGGGGGGAAGAAGTGGGGTCGGGGGGGGGAAGAAGTGGGGTCGGGGGGGGGAAGAAGTGGGGTCGGGGGGGGAAGAAGTGGGGTCGGGGGGGGGAAGAAGTGGGGTCGGGGGGGGGAAGAAGTGGGGTCGGGGGGGGGAAGAAGTGGGGTCGGGGGGGGAAGAAGTGGGGTCGGGGGGGGGAAGAAGTGGGGTCGGGGGGGGGAAGAAGTGGGGTCGGGGGGGGGAAGAAGTGGGGTCGGGGGGGGGAAGAAGTGGGGTCGGGGGGGGGAAGAAGTGGGGTCGGGGGGGGAAGAAGTGGGGTCGGGGGGGGAAGAAGTGGGGTCGGGGGGGGGGAAGAAGTGGGGTCGGGGGGGGGAGAAGTGGGGTCGGGGGGGAAGAAGTGGGGTCGGGGGGGGGAAGAAGTGGGGTCGGGGGGGGAAGAAGTGGGGTCGGGGGGGGAAGAAGTGGGGTCGGGGGGGGAAGGAGTGGGGTCGGGGGGGGAAGGAGTGGGGTCGGGGGGGGAAGGAGTGGGGTCGGGGGGGGAAGGAGTGGGGTCGGGGGGGGAAGGAGTGGGGTCGGGGGGGGAAGGAGTGGGGTCGGGGGGGGAAGGAGTGGGGTCGGGGGGGGAAGGAGTGGGGTCGGGGGGGGAAGGAGTGGGGTCGGGGGGGGAAGGAGTGGGGTCGGGGGGGGAAGGAGTGGGGTCGGGGGGGGGAAGGAGTGGGGTCGGGGGGGGAAGGAGTGGGGTCGGGGGGGGAAGGAGTGGGGTCGGGGGGGGAAGGAGTGGGGTCGGGGGGGGAAGGAGTGGGGTCGGGGGGGGGAAGGAGTGGGGTCGGGGGGGAAGGAGTGGGGTCGGGGGGGAAGGAGTGGGGTCGGGGGGGGAAGGAGTGGAGTCGGGGGGGGGAAGGAGTGGAGTCGGGGGGGGAAGGAGTGGGGTCGGGGGGGGAAGGAGTGGGGTCGGGGGGGGAAGGAGTGGGGTCGGGGGGGGAAGGAGTGGGGTCGGGGGGGGAAGGAGTGGGGTCGGGGGGGGAAGGAGTGGGGTCGGGGGGGGAAGGAGTGGGGTCGGGTGGGGGAAGGAGTGGGGTCGGGGGGGAAGAATTGGGGTCAGGGGGGGGGAAGAAGTGGAGTCGGGGGGGGAAGAAGTGGGGTCGGGGGGGTGGGAGAAGTGGAGTCTGGACGGGGGGGGGGGTTGGAGGTGGGGTCGGGGGAGGGGAGAAGTGGGGGCGGGACGAGGCGGAAGGAGAAGTCAGGTCGGGGCTGGGGGAGAAGGATGGCACAGTGGTTAGCACTGCTGCCTCGCAGTGCCAGGGTCCCTGGTTCGATTCCCCTCTGGGTCACCGTCTGTGTGGAGTTTGCATGTTCTCCCTGTGTCTGCGTGGGTTTCCCCCGGGTGCTCCGGTTTCCTCCCACAGTCCAAAGTTGAGCGGGTTTGGTGGGTTGGCCATGCTGAATTGTCCTTTATTGTCTAAATGTTACATGGTTGCGGATGGAGTGGGCTTAGGTAACGTGCTCTTTCAGAGGGTTGGTGCAGACTTGAGGGGCTGAATGTGGGTCGTGGCTGGTGGAGAAGTGGGCGGGGACCGGAGAGAGAAACGGGGGGGGGGGGGGGGACCGGAGAGAGAAACGGGGGGGGGGGGGGGGGGGGGGGGAAACCGGAGAGAGAGAGAGAGAGAGGGGGGAGAACGGGGACCGGAGAGAGACGGGGGGGGGAGAACGGGGACCGGAGAGAGAGGGGTGGGGGGACCTGAGAGAGAGAGAGAGGGGGGGGGAGACCTGAGAGAGAGAGAGAGAGGGGGGGGACCGGAGAGAGAGGGGTGGGGGGACCTGAGAGAGAGGGGGGGGGGGGGGACCGGAGAGAGAAACGGGGGGGGGGGGAAACCGGAGAGAGAGAGAGAGAGAGAGAGAGGGGGGAGAACGGGGACCGGAGAGAGAGAGAGAGAGGGGGGGGGGGACCGGAGAGAGAGAGAGAGAGAGAGAGAGAGAGAGAGAGAGAGAGAGGGGGGGGAGAACGGGGACCGGAGAGAGACGGGGGGGGGGAGAACGGGGACCGGAGAGAGAGGGGTGGGGGGACCTGAGAGAGAGAGAGAGAGGGGGGGGGGGGGGGGAGACCTGAGAGAGAGAGAGAGAGGGGGGGACCGGAGAGAGAGGGGTGGGGGGACCTGAGAGAGAGAGAGAGGGGGGGGGGGACCTGAGAGAGAGAAGAGAGGGGGGGGACCGGAGAGAGAGAGGGGGGGGGGACCTGAGAGAGAGAGAGTGGGGGGGGGGGGGGGGAAACTGGAGAGAGAGAGGGAGGGGGAGGGGGCACGGTTAGAGGGGGTGGATGGGGAGGGGGGTGGATGGGGGGGCGGGCGGGGACAGGGAGAGAGGGGGGCGGGGACAGGGAGAGAGGGGGGCGGGGACAGGGAGAGAGGGGGGCGGGGACAGGGAGAGAGGGGGGCGGGGACAGGGAGAGAGGGGGGCGGGGACAGGGAGAGAGGGGGGCGGGGACAGGGAGAGAGGGGGCGGGGACAGGGAGAGAGGGGGCGGGGACAGGGAGAGAGGGGGCGGGGACAGGGAGAGGGGGGGCGGGGACAGGGAGAGAGGGGGGCGGGGACAGGGAGAGGGGGGGCGGGGACAGGGAGAGGGGGGGCGGGGACAGGGAGAGGGGGGGCGGGGACAGGGAGAGAGGGGGGGCGGGGACAGGGAGAGAGGGGGGGCGGGGACAGGGAGAGAGGGGGCGGGGACAGGGAGAGAGGGGGTGGGGACAGGGAGAGAGGGGGTGGGGACAGGGAGAGAGGGGGTGGGGACAGGGAGAGGGGGTGGGGACAGGGAGAGGGGGGGCGGGGACAGGGAGAGAGGGGGGCGGGCACAGGGAGAGAGGGGGGCGGGCACAGGGAGAGAGGGGGGCGGGCACAGGGAGAGAGGGGGGCGGGCACAGGGAGAGAGGGGGGCGGGGACAGGGAGGGGGGCGGGGACAGGGAGAGAGGGGGGCGGGGACAGGGAGAGAGGGGGCGGGGACAGGGAGAGAGGGGGCGGGGACAGCAGAGGGGGCGGGGACAGCAGAGGGGGCGGGGCCGCGCGCTCCGTCACTCACCCAGCACCGGCCCCCTTCCCGCCTCATCGATGCCCAGGATGCAATCATCAGTCAGACAGGCGGCGGGAACGGCTGACACCAGCCGGGAGCTGCCGCTATTGTCCCTCTCAAACTCACTCAGATCCATCCCTGCAATTAGTAAAACAAAACAAAAATCTGCTTTAAAATAAATGACCCTTCAACTGCCGTAAATTTCACATGGACGGAGCGCGCGATAGACCAACCGTCAGAAAACCTCTTCCCGCGCTGAGCGCTAACCCGCACTCTGACCTTTGACTCGAACCGAAAGGCCTCGCCTCAAAATCTGTTTTTTTTAATTCGTGGGTTGCAGGGTTACAACAAGTCCCACGGCGAAACTTTACAGCACTTTATTTGAAATTTACATTTGACTTTAATTTGAATTTAATGAGTGGGCAGTTGGGAGTGGGTGCAGATCACTGCGCATGTGCCGGTATGCGCAATGCCCTTCGGGAGATGTAGTTCTCAAACCCAGTGCCACATTTTGTGTTCAATATGAACATTGGAAGCAGTATTTCAGCAGCAAAACATTCTAACATTGCTCACAAATCGTTCATTCGACACGCATATATATATATATATATATATATTCCAGAATGCAAATGCTGCATATATGCTAATACACTGAGTTCTGAGACTCAAATATTCTTTTGAATTATTCCACCTGAAATATTAGCCCAGATTTTTCTTTCAAATGCTGATGAGCCATTTCCGCTTCATTTCAGATTTTCAGCACATGCTTTATTTTTATCTCTGCAATAAGATCAGTCAACTACCTCACAGTTACCATGGGAGCAGCAGGACTAATGAATGTTGAATAAAGTCTCTTGACGCTCTTTAAAGGGGAGCAGTAAGCGAGACTTTTGGTGACTCAGCCAACATCTTTCCTTAAACTGTATACCAACAAAAAGCTGATTAACATTTATATGTGCATATATATATATAATTGCTGCTTTTAATCCAAATTCTCCTGGCTGCTCTCTCATCTTCCATTGTGCATATGTTTATTATTTCTCTTTCTGCTGCCCAAATCCTAACCACATCAAGTTGTATTCAGTCACTGATTTATATGTGCGTTGTCAAGAACCTTGTTATTAACATTCTCATCCTTGTGTTCGCCTCCCTCCTGGATCTCTGTATTCACCTTTAGACCTACTAACATCCACTCTGCTCCCTTCTGTCTCAATCCCTCCATTTCTCTCACTCTTCCCATTGTTCCATTCTTAATATCTCGGCCCCATGCTCTGGAATTCCCTCCCTGCCTCTCTCCTGTAAGGCACTGCTTAAAACTTAGTCATTTGCCCACTTAGCTTTTGGCCACCTGAACTAGTGTCTCCTAAGATGCTTGGCTACAATGTTTTGTCTAATTACATGCCTGTGAAGCACCTCGGGATATACTACCTCATTAATGGCACTATATTAATGAAAGTTGTCGTTGAATATCATTACCAGGACAAAATGGATGCCTACAGAGTCCCATTGTTTGCCAAAATTAATTAATTGTGCAAGGTGCTTTGAGGCTCCACAAAGTGCCAAGTACATCCCTGGCTTTCAATTGCCATTAACGTTCTACCACTGAGTCACTGTAAATGCACCACAATTGCATCGGAAACCATTTAACAGTCAAACAGGATTTTCACTGCACTTCCAACAATGAAAGTTCATGGCCCGTATTACTCTTAAGGTTTTGAAGTCATAGAGCGCCACCAACTGGGTATCCATCATCAAAACGCTCATTAATTAGACTGAAAGGGCAACACTGGTTTTGGGAAGTTCTCACCGCAGTCTTCCAACTTCCATAATACAATGAGAGATAAGAAAACAAGAATTGCTTTGCTTCCATTGTGACACCCCTGATCTTGACCACGAATAGGAAAAATATCAAATAATCTCTCTGTCAAGATAAGACAAACCAGAAGAAAAACAGCATGGTATGGGCCCTTCCTGCTAATTTCCTTAGTTCCTATTTCTTATTTTTTGTCTTTATCATTTTTGATCCATGGATCCTTAACGCAGACATACCTTTAAGTCAAGCAGAGGAAGTAAAGAACTCAAAGTGTCAAAATAGTACACGGTGTTATAAAGTTTTGCATTTAGAGCAGAAGAACCCATATTTTAATGGCACCCAAGAGATTGGAGGGTTGTGTTTTGATTGGTTGGCTGGTGGCCGATGTATTGGCCGGGGACAGTATTCTGCCCAGCAACCGACAGCGATGGCTCCGGTCAGGTTATGTTTTTTTGTAGAGAACCCAGGAGCAACGACTGGACCCTCGAGGTGAAAGCAGCTCTCTCTCGCTCTACTCTGTTGCCTACTGTCTGAAAGCAGAAGCTTCTAGACCCTGAAAGAAAATGCTCTCTCTCTCGAATGCTTGCTTTGTCTGTGAGTCTACAGTGAAAACTGTTACAAGCTGAAAGAACAGACAAGATCCATTTGAAAGCTCAGACTGAAGAAGAAACTAACTGGAAGATGTCCGTCTGAAACAAAGACACATAAGACCATAAGACATAGGAGCGGAAGTAAGGCTATTCGGCCCATCGAGTCCACTCCACCATTCAATCATGGCTGATTTCAACTCCATTTACCCGCTCTCTCTCCATAGCCCTTAATTCCTCGAGAAATCAAGAATTTATCAACTTCTGTCTTAAAGACACTCAACGTCCCGGCCTCTACCGCCCTCTGTGGCAATGAATTCCACAGACCCACCACTCTCTGGCTGAAGAAATTTCTCCTCCTCTGTTCTAAAGTGACTCCCTTTTATTCTAAGGCTGTGCCCCTGGGTCCTAGTCTCCCCTGCGAATGGAAACAACTTCCCTACGTCCACCCTATCTAAGCCATTCATTATCTTGTAAGTTTCTATTAGATCTCCACTCAACCTCCTAAGCTACAATGAATATAATCCCAGGATCCTCAGACGTTCATCGTATGTTAGGCCTACCATTCCTGGGATCATCCGTGTGAATCTCCGCTGGACCCGTTCCAGTGCCAGTATGTCCTTCCTGAGGTGTGGGGCCCAAAATTGCTCACAGTATTCTAAATGGGGCCTAACTAATGCTTTATAAAGCTTCAGAAGTACATCCCTGCTTTTATATTCCAAGCCTCTTGAGATGACTGACAACATTGCATTTGCTTTCTTAATTACGGACTCAACCTGCAAGTTTACCTTTAGAGAATCCTGGACTAGGACTCCCAAGTCCCTTTGCACTTCAGCATTATGAATTTTGGCACCGTTTAGAAAATAGTCCATGCCTCTATTCTTTTTTCCAAAGTACAAGACCTCGCACTTGCCCACGTTGAATTTCATCAGCCATTTCTTGGACCACTCTCCTAAACTGTCTAAATCTTTCTGCAGCCTCCCCACCTCCTCCATACTACCTGCCCCTCCACCTATCTTTGTATCATCGGCAAACTTAGCCAGAATGCCCCCAGTCCGGTCATCTAGATCGTTAATATATAAAGAGAACAGCTGTGGCCCCAACACTGAACCCTGCGGGACACCACTTGTCACCGGTTGCCATTCCGAAAAAGAACCTTTTATCCCAACTCTCTGCCTTTGCCTGACAGCCAATCGTCAATCCATGTTAGTACCTTGCCTCGAATCCTTTGACTTATCATTATTTTTACACCCCTCCTTCCCCTCTCTGTGTTTGTTTGTCTGTATGTGTGTGTCGAGAGTGGGGTGAATTAAAGGGGGGGGTATAGAGATTAGATAGTAATTTACCAATTGCAGTTGTTGCCTCTTAATTATAGTTACTGTTAACAATAAAAAGTTAATTGTGTTTAAATTTACAAACCTGGTGACTGTAACTATTGAGCAGCCGAAGACCTTGGGTATTTTAAATAAAAGTTAATTTCAACCATGTTGCAACTCCGGGTCAAGTGGGGCTAGAATTGGCCGCACACTCCTCCAGGGTGTCGTAACACCATGATGTTGAGCAGAATTTCCATTCCCAGCAGATCTGATCCTCCAGTATGACCTCTACAGCTCAGTGGTGAGCACATTTGTCTTTTGATTTGGAACATCGCGGTTTCAAATCCAGCTCCAGCGATTTGATCCCATTATCCAAGCTAACATTCCAGGGCAGAACTGAGGAAGTACTGCAATGCATTTCTTCTAAGCTATCCATAACTTAAACATAAAATTGAATCCCTGATCTGAGTGGATTTCTTTTGGTAGTCTGTATCTGGCAAAAAAAACATTCAGTTAACTCCTCTGCAACCCTCTGAGCTGTAATATTTCTTAATGGAATGGCCTCCAGAAATCTAGTAGACACATCCATTATGGTCAACAAATACTGATTCCCAGTTTTCATTTTTGGCAGGCATCCCACTCAATCGATTAGGACTCTAGTAAAAGATTAATGATTGATTAATCTAGGACAAAGGTTCGGCACAACATCGTGGGCCGAAGGGCCTGTTCTGTGCTGTATTTTTTCTGTGTTCTATGTATGTTCTAAAAGGTTCCTCAAAAGCTAGAAATGAGTATTGCTGGTTTGATTGCCCCTTGAGGTTTTCCTATTACCTGACGTGTGACATATACGGCAAAATTCAATTACATCCGTATGCAGTCCGAGCCAATAAAAATGTTTGTATTTTTGCTTGATTTTTCCTTAGTCCTAAATGACTCACTGGAACCTCATGTGCTACCCGCAAAACCTCCTTTCTATAACCCACCGGTAATACCACTTGATGAACGTCTGCCCATTTATTATCTGGCTGAATATGTAAAGGTCTCCACTTACTCATTAATACATTATTTCTAATGTAATAACACTCTAGTATACACTCAGATTCTATTTCTGCATGTGCTTTCTGATACAACTGCTTTATCTCTGAATCTTTCTGCTGTGATTGATTGATAGATATTTATTGTCACATGTACCAAAGTACAGTGAAAAGTATTTTTCTGCGGCCAAGCGAACATACACAGTAGGTACATAGCAGACAAAAGAATAATCGACAGAGTACATTGACAAATGGTACATCAACAAATAGTGATTGGAGAGCAGAATAGGGCGTTGTGAATAGTATTCTTACAGGGAACAGATCAGTCCGAGGGAGAGTCGTTGAGGAGTCTAGTAGCTGTGGGGAAGAAACTGTACCTATGTCTGGATGTGCGGGTCTTCAGACTTCTGTATCTTCTGCCTGATGGAAGGGCCTGGAAGAGGGCAAAGCCTGGATGTGAAGGGTCTTTGACAATGCTGTCTGCCTTCCTGAGGCAGCGAGAGGTGTAGACAGACTCAATGGGAGGGTGGCAAGCTTGTGTGTTGCATCGGGCTGAGTTCGCCACACTCTGCAATTTCTTGTGATCTTGGGCCGAGCAGTTGCCATACCAAGCTGTGATGCAGCCGGATAGGGTGCTCTCTATGGCACATCTGTAGAAGTTTGTGACAGTCGATGCAGACATGCCAAATTTCTTTAGCTTCCGTAGGAAGTAGAGACGTTGTTGGGCTTTCTTGACTGTTGCATCAACGTGCGTGGACCAGGACAGACTGTTGGTGACGGTGACCCCTGGAACCTAAAGCTATTGACCATCTTCACTTTGGAGCCATTGATGTGGACAGGGGGGTGTGTCGTGCCACGCTTCCTGAAGTCGATGATCAGTTCCTTGGGTCTTTCCAACGTTTAGAAAGAGGTTGTTTTCGGTACACCATGCAACCAAGTGATCTATCTCCCTTCTGTAGTCTAATTCATCGTTGTTTGAGATATGACCCACCACAGTCGTATCATCCGCAAATTTATAGATCGAATTGGAGTTAGATTCTACCAATTTTCTTGAAAGAAAGATATCCGCTTCATCCACCACCTGCTCTTGTTCTTTACCAATCATCTGGTCAAAAATTGTTTCTGCTAACCTCAGCTTCCCTATCTGTACTCCTCAAGTTCGCCTCCTCCTGTCTCAACCTGTGGCTTTGTGATCTAGTCACCGGACAATCAGGAAACTGTTATGGGCCAGGGTTTAGAGAACACCAAAGTATATCATGGAGTTTACCTGACCCGCAACATTTAATAGATTTTGGTTATGGGGAGCACAAGGGCCCACTCTACAGGTGTGATGCAACAGAGATCTAAAGCACTTTTAAAACAAAACAATGTTTATTCTATGAATCCAGTTAACATTTTATCAACACACAATAAACATCTTAGCAACTATCAACTCAAATACTCCCCCCAAAGAATACAGTACTCTATAAGTAACCCTTAATCTTTCCTAGCAACATCCATAAGACAAATACCCTCTTTAACAAAGATAGCGGGTTTTAGATTCTCTACTGAGAGCAGTTATCACTTCTAAATTAGCAAGTGATCTGAAGATATTCTTTACATGCAGAGAGATCAAAATTACATCTTGTTTGGCTGGATGCAGCTCCAACTCTGAAAACGAAACTAAACACACACTGTAGCTGCCAGCTCAAAAACAAAAGTGAAGCAGACAGACAGCCCAGCTCCACCCACACTGACATCACTGCAGCTATTTGATAAACACCCATTTCGTAAAGGTACTCTCACATGACAAAACACCAGCATATGCTTCTTGCAACCCTCTGAACAGGCTGTACACTCTGTCCATCTCTTCCACTGGAACAATGGTTTGTTTTTCCACTTCAATAAACCCTACTGGCTTATCTTGTTTTAATGTGCCTGTCTTCCCAGTACATTTATTAAGCCACCAACACAGCAACTCCAACTTTATTACAATTAAAACAATGAGTTTTCTTATCTCTCTTCCACTTTCATAGGTTACCTTTTAACCTGAGGCAAACTCTCCTTAATATCTCCAACTAGACTACCTTTGCCTTGACCATCTGTGGATTTCTCATTTCCCCAATTTCTATCATTCACAGATTGAAATCGATGTCAAAAACCAGACCTTCATTTATGAACTAATTCAAAATCACCTGTCGTTTCTGCTGCCTGCCCAGCAGTTTTAACCCTTTGCTCTTCCACAAGAGTTTTCATTACTAGGGGAAGTGAATCTTAACATTCTTCCAAAATAATCATTTCCTAAGAGTTCCATACTTCTGGTCTATTTTTAATGCTCTTATCCACCTGGTCTATTTTTAATGCTCTTATCCACCAATCAATTATTTTGTTTAATACTTTCAAATTCTATATATGGTTCATCTGGTTCTCTCCTGAGATTTGTAAACTTCTGTCTGTAGTCTTCTGCCACTAATTCATATGCACTTAATATGGCTTTTCTCACCTCGTCAAAATCTCTAGATACCTCCTCTGATCGTGATGCAAACATTTCACTAGGTCTATCTGCTAACCTTGTTTGAACTAACAATATCCACATGATCTTTGGCCACTTCAATTGTTTAGCCAATTTCTTAAATGAGATTAAAAAAAGGCTTCCATACCTTTTTCATCAAACCTCAGTAGTGCTTGAATATATTTAAACATATCCCCACTAGGCTTTTGACTAGAGGGGTTTCTCCTTCCTCTAGACTTTCCTCAGCTTCTATTTTTCTATTGGGGGGGGGGAAAGCAGGATTAGACTGGCGCTGTAAGGCAGCCGTGCTAACCACTGTGCCACCATGCACTTAGACAATTCAGCCAGGCCGACAGAAAACTGGATGCTCCGTCCAAACTACTGATGGAAACAGCAAAAGACGCCGGGCTGCACAACATCTTCAGCAGGCGGAGCGCAATGTAGACACACGTGATCACGGCGGGATGGATCTGTTCGCTCCAGGATAGACTTCCTGTTTGCGTCCCGTGCGTTCACGGTCAGATCCACCGACATCAAACCGGTGATCTTCACTGGCCACTTTCGCCTATTGGCCAACTGTTACTTATAGGAAGACCAGGGGAGTTGGCAGAGCGACATGGAAGCGATACGTGAAACTGTTGACCCCAGAAAACATTGAGGAATTCAATTGAGTATTGCGAAGGTTGGAGAACCATGAAACTCTTCTTAGAGTCTCCACCGCTCTGGTGGGAAGCGATCAAGGTCAACATCAAGAGGCTTTTCATTCTTTGAGAAATGATAGGAAGGCACACAGAGAACTGTCAAGAAAAGCATGCAGATCCTGCTCTGGCTGCACTCATTGGGCATTGATGTCAGGCAGGATCTCAAAGTGGTGAAGTTCCAGCAAGCCTTTGTAAAGAGCATTGTAACAGTATTGAGGCATCTCAGAATGGAATGTGCCTTAGAGCAGTGTTCTTCAAACTTTTTTTCCAGGGACCCATTTACACCAACCGGCCATCCTTCGGGACCCAACCCGGCCGACCTTCGGGACCCACGCCGGCCGACCTTCGGGACCCACCATTTTTTCTTACCTTGTTTGCTACTGACTAAAATGGAGGAATTGGTTTTGGGTCCCTTCGGCCCTCGTACACGCTCCTCCAATGGAACCTGTTGGATGAAGGTGTCGGAAAGTATGGAGTCTCCATCTGTCCAAAGTTCTGCATTTTTTTCCTGTAAAATTTTATCCCCCTCGAACTTGTAAAAAAATAAAAAGAATAAAACAAATGAAAAAAAAAATTAAATGAATAAAATGAATAAATCCCCCCCCCCCGAACTTGTAAAACAAAAAGCCGCGACCGTTTAAAAAGAAGCGGCTGCACTGCGCCTGCGTGCCCGATCACCAGCGCGCATGCGCATAGTTTTGTGCATGCGCGCCGATGACCTGGCACGCATGCACAGTGAGGCCGCATTTTTTTTTACATGTTCGCGGCCATTTTGAAGGCCGCTTGCAGCCGCCGTTTTTAAATCGCCGGCTGCTGTGGCTGTTGCGCGCAGATTTGCGCGAACGGGAGCGCCGCGAAGGACGGCTCCGCGGCCCTCCCAACACCCGCCCGCGGTCCACCCTCGCGGTCGTGCCCCCGAGTTTGACAATGCCTGCCTTAGAGAAAGGTTGAATTTTTATTGCGCTCTCTGTCATCCTCAATTTGAGAGGTTTTGTAATGTAATTTTGTAAATTTCATGAATAAAGTATATTTTGGGGGGGGGGGGGGGAGAAAAGAACATTCCGCTCCACCACCACCTGCCTTTGATAATTATGAATGGATCCCAAACAAAGGACTGTCAGGACCAGCTGCCTGTGTCATGTGAGAGTACCTTTAAGAAATGGGTGTTTAAGACATGTACCTTTAAGAAGTGGGTGTTTATTACTGCAGTGATGTCAGAGAGTGGGTGGAGCTAGGCTGTCGGTCAGCTTTTTACTTTAGTTGTAGGCTGTTTGCTGCAGGGTGTGTTTTAGTTTCGTTTTCAGAGCTGGATAACTGCAGTCACAGCCAGAAGGTGTATGAATCTCTCTCTGTAATCTAAAGACTGTAAATCGATCCTGGTGATTTAAAACTAATAACAGTAGTGACTTTAACCTGATGTGCTTCTGGTAAAAGGTGTTTTGCATGTATGGATGTTAAAAGGAAAGCTTAAAGGATTACTTAGTGTTGTATTCTTTGTGGGTTGTATTTGAATTGATGGTTGCTAAGATGTTCACTGTATGTTTTAAAAAGGTTCACTTGAGTTCATAGAATAAACATTGCTTTGCTTTAAAAAATACTTTTCCATTTCTGCTGTACCACACCTGTAGAGTGGGCCGTGTGCTCCCCATACCACAGTCTATTAAAAAAGTTGTGGGTCAGGTGAACTACTGATGGAAACCCACACCACAATCTATGGGTTCTCTAAACCCTGGCTATAGCACCAGACATTGTTAAACCTCAAAGGACTGATTGCCTGTGGCATTTTCCAATGTGCCATTAAACCCTGTGTACAAGCTGCAACTTCAGATCTACTTTGACATTCTCGGGAAATAGAACAACTTGCAATTTCATATAGTGGCTCATTGCGTCTCTCAGTGGCATCCTCATAAAAAGCCATGAATTGTTTCGAAATGCAGATACTTTAACAATTATATTGGCATCCCTTTTTAAAAATGTATTCTTTCATGGGACGTGGGCAGGCCAGCATTTGTTGCCCACCCCAAATTTCCCTTGTACTAGTGGCTTGCTCGCTCGGCCATTTCAGGTTACTGTGGAACTGCAGTCGCCGGTGGGCCAGACCAGGAAAGGGCAGCAGATTTCCTGCCCGAAAAGGCATTGGTGAACCAGATTGGTTTTATCACGAGCAGCGAAACTTGCTTTTACCACGAGCAGCGAAACTTGCTTTTACTGAGGCTAGCTTTCCAATTCCAAATGTATGAACTGAATCTAAGTTCCGACACCTACGGTGGTGGAATTTGAACCCAGGTCCCCAGAGCATAGGGAGGAACTGAGGAAGCTGGGTGTATATAGGCATAGATCATTGAAGGTGGAGGACAGGTGGAGAGAACAGGTTCAACTCCCACCATTGCAGTTGGTGATATTTGAATTCAATACAAATCTGGAATTAATAAATTTTTAAAAAATCATCAAATTTGAGTACCCAATTCTTTTATTCAATTTAAGGGGCAATTTAGCATGGTCATGTGCAAACACCACACGGACAGTGACCAGGGCTGGGATCAAACCCGGGTCCTCAGCGCCGTGAAGCAGCAGTGCTAACCATTGGCAAGTCATGTTGCAGCTGTATAGAACCTTAGTTAGGCCACACTTGAGTACAGTGTTCAATTCTGGTCACCACACTACCAGAAGGATGTGGAGGCTCCAGCGAGGGTGCAGAAGAGATTTACCAGAATGTTGCCTAGTATGGAGGGCATTAGCTATGAGGAGCGGTTGAATAAACTCAGTTTGTTCTTACTGGAACGCCGGAGGTTGAGGGGCAACCTGATAGAGGTATACAAAATGATGAGGGGCATAGACAGGGTGGATAGTCAGAGACTTTTTCCCAGGGTAGAGGGGTCAATTACTAGGGGGCATAGGTTTAAGGTGAGAGGGGAAAGGTTTAGAGGAGATGTACAAGTCAAGTTTTGTACACAGAGGGTAGTGGGTGCCTGGAACTCGCTGCCGGAGGAGATGGTGGAAGCAGGGGCGATAGTGATGTTTAAGGGGCATCTTGACAAATACATGAATAGGATGGGAATAGAGGGATACGGACCCAGGAAGTGTAGAAGATTGTAGTTTAGTCGGGCAGCATGGTCGGCACAGGCTTGGAGGGCCGAAGGGCCTGTTCCTGTGCTGTACATTTCTTTGTTCTTTGTGCTTTGTTCACCGTGCCACTCCCTTAAAAATCTAATGATGACCACAAAACCATTGTTGTAAAAACCTATCTGGTTCGCTAATGCCCTTGAGGGAAGGAAATCTTCTATCCTTACCTGGCCTAGCCTACATGTGACACCAAACCCACAGCAATGTGGTTGACTCTTCGCTGACCCTTCAGGGACAACAATGGGCTGGATTGTCCAGACCCCTACCTGTGCGTGTCTCGGTGGTGAGCCGTTTGCTGGCGGTGGCATTTTCTACTTGTGCCGCTTGGGTTTTCCCATTGAATCCACCCCACACAGCTGGGAAACCAGTGGGCAGGAATGCACTGCCAGGAGGAATACAGAATCCCAACGGCCAGGCCTCTGGAGATTACCACTGAGCCGCCGTCTCCCTGACTGGGCGTGATGCAGGGAAGAATGTTGGCCAAGATATTGGAGAATTCCCTGTTCTCTTATACGTTTACTCGCTTACTCCTACAAGGTGAATACTGGTATTTTTGTCAGGGATGGTGGGCAATGGGTGGGGGGGGGATCTGCCTATATGATGCCGAACTCTGTTGAGACTGGATGGGTTTCTCTCTGTTCTCCTACTCAACCCTGGTTTAGGTGCCAATGGTGATTTGAAAGAAGAGAGATATGTTTACAAGGACAATTCCAAAGATGTGCAGGTTAGGTGTGAAGTAGGCCATTTTCCAAGACCAGGGGCGAAATTCTCCGTTATCGGCGGAAACTCCGCCGATCGGCGCAAAAAACGGCGCAAATCCCACTTGCGTCACGTCATAAAAATGGGCCGATAGTCTGCGGCCCGAAATGGGCTAGCAGCGACGTAACGGGATCCGCGCTTGCGCAGTGGTTCACGCCGTGCAGCGTCATACGCGCTGCACGGCGTGACGGCTCATAAGGCCGCGCAGCTCCCGACCGGAACAGCCGACCGCAACACCCGACTTGATGGCTGGCCGTCGCTCAGCCCCGAGGTTCGAGTCACGCGATGTGGAGGCGCTCCTGGATGCGGTGGAGCAGAGGAGGGACGCCCTGTATCCCGGGCACGGCCGCAGAGTTGCCCCACGCCACAGCCGGCGTCTGTGGAGGGAGGTGGCAGAGGCCGTCACCGCTGTGGCCCTAACACCACGGACAGGCACCCAGTGCCACAAGAAGGTGAACGACCTCGTCAGAGCAGGCAGGGTGAGCCTCCCCATATCCCCCATATCCCCTCTCCCCCAAATCCCCCCCTCCCCCATATCCCCCCCTCCCCCATATCCCCCATATCCCCCCCTCCCCCATATCCCCCCTCCCCCATATCCCCCATATCCCCCCCTCCCCATATCCCCCCTCCCCCATATCCCCCCCTCCCCCATATCCCCCCCTCCCCCATATCCCCCCCTCCCCCATATCCCCCATATCCCCCCTCCCCCATATCCCCCAGATTCCCCCCTCCCCATATCCCCCATATTCCCCCCTCCCCCATATCCCCCCTCCCCCATATCCCCCACTCCCCCATATCCCCCACTCCCCCATATCCCCCACTCCCCCATATCCCCCATATCCCCCCCTCCCCCATATCCCCCCCTCCCCCATATCCCCCCTCCCCATATCCCCCATATCCCCCCTCCCCCATATCCCCCATATCCCCCCTCCCCCATATCCCCCATATCCCCCCTCCCCCATATCCCCCATATCCCCCCTCCCCCATATCCCCCATATTCCCCCCTCCCCCATATCCCCCCTCCCCCATATCCCCCATATTCCCCCCTCCCCCATATCCCCCCTCCCCCATATTCCCCATATCCCCCCTCCCCATATCCCCCCTCCCACATATCCCCCCTCCCCATATCCCCCCTCCCACATATCCCCCCTCCCCCATATCCCCCATATTCCCCCCTCCCCCATATCCCCCCTCCCCCATATTCCCCATATCCCCCCTCCCCATATCCCCCCTCCCCCATATCCCCCTCCCCCATATCCCCCCCTCCCCCATATCCCCCATATCCCCCATATCCCCCCTCCCCATATCCCCCATATCCCCCCTCCACCATATCCCCCATATTCCCCCCTCCCCCATATCCCCCATATCCCCCCTCCCCCATATCCCCCATATCCCCAAGTGAATCCAGCCCTAACCTTAACCTCTGCAATGCACGCGCAACCGATGGCGTGCATTCATATACCTGCCTAACACTGTTGCCTTTTACCCCTGCCACCACCCCCCCCCCCCCCCAGGAGAAGCGCGCACACAACAATAGTGAGCATGTGAGGACTGGAGGAGGGCCCGCTGATGAGAGGCCACTGACCGTACACGAGGAAAGGGCCCTGGAACTGGCTGGCGGACCTGAGGACCGGGAGGTTGCTGATGCAGAGGTCGGGGCCCCACGAGCAAGTGAGCCACCAACAGCCCGTCCCCATATCCCCCCTCCCCTATATCCCCCTCTCCCGTATCACCTGATCACTGCCTGATGTCTAACCATGCATGCTTCATTGTGTATCGCAGGACCAAACGTCCAGGCACCCATCCCCGCAGATGCAGACCGCCCGCAGGATGCCCCTCGGAGACCACGGGAGACGGAGAGACCCGCACCCTCCAGCATGCGACGCCCGCAGGATGCCCCTCGGAGACCACGGGAGACGGAGAGACCCGCACCCTCCAGCATGCGATGCCCGCAGGATGCCCCTCGGAGACCACGGGAGACGGAGAGACCCGAACCCTCCAGCATGCGACGCCCGCAGGATGCCCCTCGGAGACCACGGGAGACGGAGAGACCCGAACCCTCCAGCATGCGACGCCCGCAGGATGCCCCTCGGAGACCACGGGAGACGGAGAGACCTGGAGCAACAGGGAGACGACACCCCCGTCACGTGCGGGAGCGACCACCCAGCGATGAGGGGGGCAGCCACAGGCCCCCGTCACATCCGAGCCAGGACACCACTACCCAGGACACCACTATCCAGGACACCCCTACCCGGGACACCCCTACCCGGGACACCACTACCCGGGACAGAACTACCCGGGACAGCACTACCCGGGACAGCACTACCCGGGACAGCACTACCCGGGACAGCACTACCCGGGACAGCACTACCCAGGACACCCCTACCCGGGAAGACGAAATACCGGACAGTGACTCAGAGTGGATGGGTGGAGACGAACCCCCACCCCAAAGTGCCATGGACTCAGAGTGGGACGAAGAGCACGACACAATGCCACTGCTGTCACCAACACCCTCCACCATCGCAGAAACACTCACCACGGTTGGGCACTTTAGTGATGAGGCGTCTGGTACACTCACTGGTGCGCACAACACAGCCGTCCCGGTACAGCAGGTGGAGGTAGGAGCAGCAGAGGGACCGGGCGGTCGGAGGGCAGCCCAGGCCAAGCGAACATTTGCCGCCCAGATGGATCCCGGGTTCCTGCAGTTACCACACCCACACATAGATCCGATGCAACCACCGACACGGAGACGAGCGAATAGGGTGACGGGTGGCTTGCGGCGGCTGCGGTCGCAGGTGGAGGAGTCCACCCGCGTCCAGGAGCTGGGAGTGGTCCCGGTCATGCGTGCCACCCAGGCTGACACCGCACGGGTGGCGTCCGCGGTGGAGGCAATGGGTGCGACGGTGTCAGACATGGGGAACGGTTTGCGAGGCCTGGGGCCTTCCGTGCAGGCGGCGTCTGTGGCCCAGGAAATGGCTGCCCTCTCACAGGAGGCCATGAGCCAGTGCCAGCGCCAGATGGCAGAGGCGCTCAACGCCATAGCCCAGTCTCAGCACGCCATGGCCCAGTCTCAGCAGGCCATGGCCCAGTCTCAGCAGGCCATGGCCCAGTCTCAGCAGGCCATGGCCCAGTCTCAGCAGGCCATGGCCCAGTCTCTGCAGGCCATCGCTGAGGGCATCGGCGCCAGTGGCCATGTGCGAGCTGGCGTCACACTGTCGCAGGCAGGGTTCGACAACCCCCTGGGCTCCATGGCTGCAAACCTGCAGACCCCTTTCGATACCAGCACGGGCCTCCAGGACTGGCAGCGCCAGATGTCGGGGGCGCGTCGGATGGCCAGTCCGTTCGCATCCCCCACCCATGTAGAGGCCTGGGGGCCATCGGGCACCCCGAGGGAGGAGGAGGTGGTGTGGTCCGTCCCGGCTCCCTCTGTAGGGGAGGTCCCGGTACACCGCGACACCTCGGACTCCCCCCTTCCGTCCCAGGTGCATCGGGTGGGCAACGGGCAGGACAGGCTGGCAGCTCGCCATCCCAGTCGCCCGGGCCGCAGCCTGGCCCATCTAGGCCAGGACGCCCCAGGAAACGGCCGCCAAAGGGATCCAGTGTCAGAGGGCAGGAATCACAGGAGTCCACCTCCAGTTCTGCTGTACCGTCTGGGGAACCACGTAGACGTAGTCAAAGGGCCCGTAAGGCCAAACAATTAGACACTGAGTAAGTTGGCACGGGTGCAGGGCACAGATGAGTTTTAGGCGCTAGGGCACGTGCATGAACTCCTTTGGTTATTAAAGTCAATGTTACACCTACCGAAGCTGCCTTTGTGCTCTGTCCAAAGTGTGCGGGGGTGTCATGTACGTTGAGCGCAAGTGTGTGTGTGAGGGGTGGTCTTACCTCAGCCCCAGGTGAGTCTGCCCCCTTCCCCCTGGGCCGCCATCAACATCCCCCGGGCAGAGGACGGGACCGTGCACTGCAGTGTCACAGCCGCATGCAGGGATGGTCCGGGTGGATGGTGGTACTGTGGCCATGGGTCAGACATAGTCCAACGATGTAGAGCCAGGAGCTCATCGGAGGCGGGTTGTCATCATTCTCCATGGCCTGCGATAGACACGCGTCCACCCGCAACTGGGTGAGCCCGGCCCGTTGTGCCGCCGGTGGATCGGCAATTGGGAGTGGGGGGGTGGTGTGCATGCGGGTGGGGTTGGGGAGGGGGGTGAGGGTGCTGGGTGGGTGGATGGGTGGGGGGTGTGGGTGGTCGGCTGTTGTCATGGTGTGCGGTCTGTGGCCATACTACCCGATTCCCACGCCCATCTAGTCAGTGAAGCGGGCGTCTATCAGTCTGTCCCGTGCCCGCTGGGCCAGCCGGTAATGGTGGACAGCCACCCGTCTGTGTCTACCCCGTCTGCCCTGACCATTGCCCCCATCCCCCCTCATCTGGGGAGGACTGGGCCTCTTCCTGCTGCTCCTCCACTCCGCCCTCCTCTGCCTGCGGTACATCGCCCCTCTGCTGGGCTATGTTGTGCAGGACGCAGCACACCACAATGATGCGGCCGACCCTATCTGACCGATACTGGAGGGCGCCCCCAGAGAGGTCCAGGCACCTGAAACGCATCTTCAGCACGCCAAAGCACCTCTCGATCACTCCCCTTGTCGCTACATGGGCATCATTGTAGCGGTTCTCCGCCTCATTGCGTGGCCTCCGTATAGGCGTCATCAGCCACGATCGCAATGGGTAGCCCCTGTCGCCCAGCAACCAGCCCCTCAGCCGGGGATGGCGTCCCTCGTACATGCCGGGGATGGATGACCGCGACAACACGAATGAGTCGTGTACACTGCCTGGGTGACGGGCGCAGACGTGCAGGATCATCATGCGGTGGTCGCAGACCACCTGTACGTTCATCGAATAGGTCCCCTTCCTATTAGTGAACACGGCCCTGTTATCTGCAGGTGGCCGCACGGCGACGTGCATCCCATCGATCGCGCCCTGGACCATGGGGAACCCGGCAATGGCAGAGAAGCCCACGGCCCGGGCATCTTGGCTGGCCCGGTCCACGGGGAAGCGGATGTAGCGGTGCGCCATGGCATAAAGGGCATCTGTCACTGCCCGGATGCACCGATGCACCGATGTCTGCGATATGCCGGACAGGTCCCCACTCGGTGCCTGGAATGACCCCGTTGCATAAAAGTTCAGGGCCACCGTAACCTTGACGGACACGGGGAGAGGGTGTCCCCCGCCAGTGCCACGCGGTGACAGGTGTGCCAGCAGGTGGCAGATGTGTGCCACGGTTTCCCGGCTCATCCGGAGTCTCCTCCTGCATTCCCGGTCCGTGAGGTCCTGGTATGACTGCCGGGGCCGGTACACACGGGGCGCCCTCGGGTGCCTCCGTTGCCGTGGGGCCGCGACGTCCTCCTCCCCCTCCTCGTCCTGTCGGTCAGGTGTCCCTCCAGCCTGGGCGTCTGCCGCCTGCCCCTCTGCGGCAGTCTGCGCCGCCTCTCTGGCACGCTCCTCCTCCTCACCCAGGGCAACATGGACATGAGCGGCTGCCACCACGGCGGCCAACATCGCTGGATGGTCTGAAAACATGACGGCCTGGTGGGGGGGGAGGGGAACGACGACATGTCATCATTGCCCATATCCCCTCCTCCCCCCAGCCAGGTGGCATGGACCGCATGGGTCCAACTGTTGGAGGCTGGCACCTGGCCAGGTGGACCAACTCATTTGCCCTCCCATCACCCACCCCGGCACGGACCCCCCCCCCCAACCTCCACCCCGGCACGGACCCCCTCCCCAACACCCACCCCAGCACGGACCCCCCCCCCAACCTCCACCCCGGCACGGACCCCCTCCCCAACCTCCACCCCGACACGGACCCCCTCCCCAACCTCCACCCCGGCACGGACCCCCTCCCCAACCCCCAACCTCCACCCCAGCACGGACCCCCCCCCCCAACCTCCACCCCGGCACGGACCCCCTCCCCAACCCCCAACCTCCACCCCAGCACGGACACCCCCCAACCTCCACTCCAACACGGACCCCCTCCCCAACCTCCACCCCGGCACGGACCCCCTCCCCAACCTCCACCCCGGCACGGACCCCCTCCCCAACCTCCACCCCGGCACGGACCCCCCTCCCCAACCTCCACCCCGGCACGGACCCCCTCCCCAACCCCCAACCTCCACCCCGGCATGGACCCCCTCCCCAACCTCCACCCCGGCACGGACCCCCTCCCCAACCTCCACCCCGGCACGGACCCCCTCCCCAACCTCCACCCCGGCACGGAACCCCTCCCCAACCTCCACCCCGGCACGGACCCCCTCCCCAACCCCCAACCTCCACCCCAGCACGGACCCCCCCCCAACCTCCACCCCGGCACGGACCCCCTCCCCAACCCCCAACCTCCACCCCGGCACGGACCCCCTCCCCAACCTCCACCCCGGCACGGACCCCCTCCCCAACCTCCACCCCGGCACGGACCCCCTCCCCAACCTCCACCCCGGCACGGACCCCCTCCCCAACCCCCAACCTCCACCCCAGCACAGACCCCCCCCCCCAACCTCCACCCCGGCACGGACCCCCTCCACAACCCCCAACCTCCACCCCGGCACGGACCCCCTCCCGGCACTCCCCCGGAGCCCAGCCTACTCTAACCCCCCCCCCGCCGCCGCACACACACACAAGCCGAGACACACCTCTCCTCAGGCAATCAGTCTGCGGCCACGCCATTTCCTGCCCAGAGCCAACCCCCCAGGCCGTCACTCACCTCCTCGCTGGTCGGCGTGAGCCTGGAGCACCGGGTCACGCCGATGAAAAGGAGGTTTGATTCACGTCGACATGAACGGTCATCACGTCGACAGGACTTCGGCCCATCCGGAAGGGAGAATATCGGCAGGCCGAAAATCGGCTGCCTTGCGCAGACCCGTGACATTCTCCGCGGCAGCGGCGCCATTAACGCCCCGCCGACTTTTCTCCCTTCGGAGACTTCGGCGGGGGCGGGGGCGGGATTCACGGTGGCCAACGGCCATTCTCCGACCCGGCGGGGGGTCGGAGAATGACGCCCCAGATTTTTATCTCATCTCAAACATTCTTCATTTATGAAACTGTTCTTGGAGTGATTGGCACCGTTTAACATTTATTGGACTGATTGGTACCGTTTATAATGTGCCCACAATGCAGAAGGGGACACCCGGATGGACATTCGTTTAAATCCCCTTCTGCACAGATGGAAGACCCTTGTTCTGCCCAGCAACAGCACAAAGCTGCATCTTAAAATGGCCCCATGGCCAGGAGATCGGGATATCTGCGAGTCAAGACCCTGGCAGTGGGATATATGGCACAACTGTATTGCAAAGACTTATGAAAGAATGAAATAGTCTATAAATAAAATGGCCAAGGCAGGCAAAGAAACCAGAATAGAAGGAATAAAAGAAATGTATAGATTAGATTAGCGTCCCCTACACACACAGCAGGACAAAGATGACATTAACACCTCATCAACACGGACACACACCATACAGATGCAAATTGACAAGGGAGGGACACTGGAGCGAGCACAGATAATCTCATCAACACGGACACACACCATACAGATGCAAATTGACAAAGATGCAAATCAAAACTACCCTTTAACTATTTTGTATGAGCAAATGTTCCCGCTCGAATTTGGATTCCTATAAAAATCCAGAGCGAATGTGTAATTGTTGAGATCAACGTGGGCCAAGCCACTGTTTCTGAGCTGGCTGTGTGGGTCTCCCTGAAGGCTTCAGTAATTGTACAATAAAGAACAACGCTTTGAACCTTGCCTTGAGACTCGACCTCTTGACTGCACTGGTACAAGGGTTTTTTCCCCTACAACAGGTGGATTGGCCATGGTGAATGTGCAGGGTAGGGCAGGGGAGTGGGCCTTGGTAGAGTGCTCTTTCGGAGGGTAGACTTGATGGGCTGAAGGCCTCCTTCTTCACTGCAGGTATTCTCTGGATTCTAAGACATCGGATTATCGAATCGTTGCAGCACATTTGGCCCATTGTGTCCATGCTGAATCTCTGTGAGCCCCATCGCCTTTCCCCCTAGCCATGCAATCTCCTTCCCTTCCGGAACTCATCCAGTTCTTTTTTGGGAATCCACAATTGGACCGGCCTCCTCCACACTCCCAGGCAGTGCATTCCATTGGTTCCTTTGCCATTCTCCTCTTGTTCCTGTCCTCTGGTTGTCAACCCCTTTCACCAACTGGAGTAGTTCCTCTCACTTTACTCCGCCTAGAACCCTCAGCATTCCGACCTCCTGTCAAATTCCGAAGCTCCTCACACCCAGTGAGGTACCTTTGAAGAATAGTCGCTGCTCTATGACTATTGGATATTGTTGTCGGGAAATAGCAGCCAATAGGCATCCAGCAAGGAGCGAAAACAGCCGTGAGACTAATGCTAATTTGTCTTAGTGCACATGAGCAGAGGGATAAAGATAGCATTATGTGATCTTTTTTTTTTTAAAATATATTTTATTGAAAAATTTTTCCAAACAACAATTTTTCCCTCTTACAAAGCAAACGAAACAATAACATACAGAAATTTTTAACAATACACAGGTCACAAAACCCCATTGTCTATTGAACTAAACTAAACTAAACCCCCCCCCCCCCACCCCTCCCCCTGGGTTGCTGCTGCTCGTCATCTGTCTTCCCTCTAACGTTCCCCTAGGTAGTCGAGAAATGGCTGCCACCGCCTGGTGAACCCTTGAGCCGATCCTCTCAGGGCAAACTTTATCTGCTCCAGTTTAATGAACCCCACCATATCATTTACCCAGGCCTCCAGTCCGGGGGGTTTCGCCTCCTTCCACAGGAGTAGGATCCTGCGCCGGGCTACTAGGGACGCAAAGGCCACGACATCGGCCTCTTTCGCCTCCTGCACTCCCGGCTCTTCCGCAACTCCAAATAGAGCTAACCCCCAGCCTGGTTTGACCCGGGCCTTCACCACCTGCGAAATCACTCCCGTCACTCCCTTCCAATACCCTTCCAGTGCCGGGCACGCCCAAAACATATGTGCGTGGTTTGCCGGGCTCCCACCACACCTCCCACATTTGTCCTCCACTCCAAAGAACCTGCTCAATCTTGCCCCCGTTATGTGTGCTCTATGTAGCACCTTAAATTGAATCAGGCTAAGCCTGGCGCATGAGGAAGAGGAATTTACCCTGCTTAGGGCATCAGCCCACATACCCTCCTCTATCTCCTCCTCTAATTCTTCTTCCCACTTTCCTTTTAGTTCGCCCACCGACTCCTCCCCCTCTTCCCTCATCTCTCTATAAATCTCTGACACCTTGCCCTCTCCGACCCACACCCCTGAAAGCACCCTGTCCTGTATCCCCTGTGTCGGGAGCAACGGAAATTCCCTCACCTGTTGTCTAGTAAACGCCCTCACCTGCATATATCGCAAGAAATTTCCCCGGGGCAACTTATACTTTTCCTCCAATGCTCCCAAGCTCGCAAAAGTCCCATCTATAAATAAATCTCCCACCTTCCTAATTCCCAACTGGTACCAGCTCTGAAATCCTCCATCCATTCTTCCTAGGGCGAACCTATGGTTGTTCCTGATAGGGGACCCCACCAGGGCTCCCCGCACCCCTCTCTGTCGCCACCACTGTCCCCAGATATTTAGTGTTGCCGCCACCACCGGGTTCGTGGTAAACTTTTTAGGTGAGAACGGTAGCGGCGCCGTCACCAGCGCCTCTAAACTCATCCCTTTACAGGACTTTCTCTCCAGTCTTTTCCACGCCGCTCCCCCACCCTCCATCATCCATCTACGTATCATTGCCACATTGGCGGCCCAATAGTAATCACCCAAGTTCGGTAGTGCCAGTCCTCCTCTGTCCCTACTACGCTGAAGGAACCCCCTCCTTACTCTCGGAACTTTCCCTGCCCACACGAAGCTCGTGATGCTCCTATCTATTTTATTAAAAAAGGTCTTGGTGATTAGTATAGGGAGACATTGAAATACAAATAAGAACCTGGGGAGGACCATCATCTTAATTGCTTGCACCCTGCCCGCCAGCGATAGAGGCTGCATGTCCCACCTCTTGAAGTCCTCCTCCATTTGTTCTACCAGCCGTGTCAGATTAAGTCTGTGCAAGGTTCCCCAGCTCCTAGCGATCTGAATCCCCAGGTATCGGAAGTTTCTTTCCACTTTCCTTAGCGGTAAGCCTTCTATCTCTCTACTCTGGTCCCCTGGATGTATCACAAATAATTCACTCTTCCCCATGTTTAGCCTATACCCCGAGAATTCCCCGAACCCCCTCAATTCGCATAACCTCTATCATCCCCCCCGCTGGGTCCGACACGTATAACAATAGGTCATCTGCGTATAACGAGACTCGGTGTTCTTCTCCCCCTCTAATCACCCCTCTCCATTTCCTGGAGTCTCTCAACGCCATGGCCAGAGGTTCAATTGCCAACGCGAACAACAATGGAGACAGCGGGCATCCCTGTCTTGTTCCCCTATATAATCGGAAATACTCCGATCTATGTCGACCTGTAACTACGCTTGCCGTTGGAGGCCCATAGCATTATGTGATCTTAATGTCCACTTCAGAGAGCAAGTGGAACCTTTATCATTGGGTCAGAGAGTCATAAAGGTCTACAGCACAGAAAAGGCCCTGCAGCCCATCGCATCTATGTCGGTCAAAAAGAACCACCTAACCATTCTAAATCCCATTTTCCAGCACTTGGCAAAGCCTTGTCATCGCAAGTGCCCATCTAAATGCTGTAAGGGTTTCCGCCTCTACCACCCTTTCAGTCAGCGAGTTCCAAACTCCCATCACTCCCATCACATCCCCTCTAAACCTCCTGCCCCTTACCTTAAATCTATGCCCCCTGGTCATTGACCCCTCCTCCAAGGGGAAAAGTTTCTTCCTGTCTACACTATCTATGCCCTTCATAATTTTATACATCTCAATCATGTTCCCCCTCAGCCGCCTCCACTCCAAGGAAAGCAACCCCAATCTCTCTTCATAGCTAAAACTCTCCAGCCCAGGCAACATCCTGGTAAATCTCCTCCGCACCCTTTCCGGTGCTTTCACATCCCCTCGGCGAATGTGGATTCCAAAACTCCAGCTGTGACCTAACCAACAGTTTTAGTTTAATGTCTCAAACCAAAATCCGCACGAGCAACACTGGGCGCGATTCTCCAAAATGGAGACTAAGTGTTCGCGCCGTTGTGAACGCCATCGCGTTTCACGACGGTGCGAACAGGGAACGGGCATGACGTATTCTGGCCCCCATAGGCTCTGGAGCGGTTCACACCGCTCCAGCGTCCTTACGCGGCGCCGAATGGGCGCCGCGCCAACCCGCGCATGCGCAGTTGGGGAAGCCCAATCCTGCGCATGTGCAGTTGGGCCGCGCCATCCTGCGCATGCACAGGGAAATTCCTACGCGCGACGGCCCCTCGCCAACATGGTGCCGGTGTTCTGGGCCGCCCACGGAAGGAGATAGGCCGGGGGGGGGGGGGGGGGGGGGGGGGGCGGGGGAGAGGCCGGCCCGCCGATCGGTGGGCCCTGGTCGCAGGCCATAGCCCATGGGAGCCCCCCCCCCCCCCCGGTGAAGGAGCCCCCCCCCCCACCCCACAGGCTACCCCCCCCCCAGCGTTCCCGCAGAGTTCCCGCCGGCAGCGACCAGGGGTGGACGGCGCCGGCGGGAACCTGTCATGTCGTAGCGGCCCGCTCGGCCCATCCGGGCCGGAGAATAACGGGGGCCTGTGTGAAGTGCCTCGATTGCCCTCTCGCCGGATTCTCCCACGTGCGCGGCGCAGACCACGATGAAGCCGTTCCCGCCGGTTGGGAGAATGGCGGGACGGCGGTGGACCGGCGTCGCGCGGGAAAGTGGCGTAAACATCGATTCTCCGGTATGGCACGGAGTGGGAGAATCGAGACCATTGGTCTAGATTATGTACTCAAACTTCTGGAATGGTGCTTTAACCCAATATCCGGAACTCGAATTGTTTGCGAGCCACATTATGGAATCCTCGAGTTCCATTTGCTCTCAAATCATGCGCTGGTTTCACATCCTCTCTTCAAGGGCTGCCAGAGTTGTCAAGTCGGTGACACTGAGAAAGCTCTCTGTCCATCTGTATTTCTTAAGAATAAACAAATATCAGGGATCTCGCCAGTCTCACTTTGGGAAGGTGCCAAGGAACTTTTGTTCACCTTTTAATTGAAACTGGGATGGCCTTGTTAAAATTCTTTGCTGCCGTTTGCAAACGCACCCTGCTGATTTAACTCCTCTGTTCCTGGTGAGCCATTGATAGCTGGCAATGAAGGTTTCAACATCTCACTCGTCCCAATCTTTATTATTGTCACAAGTAGGCTCACATTAACACTCCAATGAAGTTATTGTGAAAATCCCCTAGTCGCCACATTCTGGCGCCTGTTCGCATACACAGAGGGAGAATTCAGAATGTCCAAATTACCAACAGCAAATCTTTCGGGACTTGTAGGAGGAAACCGGAGCGCCCGGAGGAAACCCACGCAGACACGGGGAGAACGTGCAGACTCCGCACAGACAGTGAACTAAGCCGGGAATCGAACCTGGGACCCTGGCGCTGCGAAGCGACAGCACTAACCACTGTGCTACCGTGCTGCCCTTATCTGGCACTGCGTAACGTTCCGTATTCATCTAGTTCCTTTCTGGGAGAAAGAAAAAGGCCGAGGAGTTACTTATTCGAGCTCCTCAAGGTCACGATGGGGGTCTGTTATAGAATGGACACAGACAACTAGAGACAGCAATGAATCCAACAGAGAATTCAGGAGAAACATGTTTACAAAGAGTGGTGAGAATGTGGAATTCGTGCAGTAAGATGTTTGAGTATAATTGCGTTTAAGGGGATACCGGCAAAATACGGGACAGTAATGGTAAGGCATAGGGTTAGATTATAAAGGATTGGGGAGTTTGCGTGCAACATAAACCAGTTGGGCTGAATGGCCTGTTTCTGTGGCGTATGTTCCATGTAATCCTGAGTAACCATTCACCTAATTCTGCTGCACGACTACGTTTCTGCCTGGAGGTCTGAAGCTTGGATGCTGCATCAATGCAAGCTGCCCTTGGACTTTGCAAGCCTATTACAATCCAGCAGACACACCTTCTCTCTTCTTGCCTGAAGGCATTGCTCAACAATTCGGTGAAATTCTTTCCCCACCTCCTTTCCATCCCGCTCGTTTATCTATTAGCTCTCATAACATGAAAATGATCTTTTCTGGCTTCCTCCAGCTCGAAGAGTGATGACCGTGGCAAAGCAAAGACCCCCCGCCCCGCCTGAACTATCCTATTTTGCTAGCACGAACAATTGAATGGTATTAAACCCAGCAGATTCCACGGTGGCCAGGCGCCGGCTTTTGCCGCCGGAGCAGCGGGCAGCATTCCGCTGCCATTCTAGCCCCCGAGGAAGGGGTGAATGCCTGGCCCTCGAGGCCCGTTGACGCCGGCGTCACTCGCGCCGGTTTCGATGCTGGCGTCAACACTTGGCCGGGATTGCGGAGAATCCCGGCCCAAGTCTCCCATGATTGATGGACACGCTCAAAACCAAATCCCAGTTAATTGCGAAGGTTTGATTTCTCCTCACTGCTGACCTCATCAGTACCATTTTTGCTATTTGTTTCCTGCTGGCATTGGGCAAGTCCAGATCTGGTTTAATAGCCAAACACAAAATACCTGAGTCATGGTTGGATTGGTTCTTTATTCGCTGTGTTATCCTTTCTGCCCACAGCACATTCTCAAGGGATTATGTGGCACAAATTACTCTGGAGGGTTAATGTTCATTGAATGGTATCACTTTAGTTGCCAGTAATGCTCAGTGGCCCAGTTGGAGGCACTCTTCCTGCTTATTGTAGGTTCAGTTGGCAGTTAGGAAGGCAAATGCAATGTTAGCATTCATGTCGAGGACTAGAATACAAGACCAGGGATGTACTTCTGAGGCTGTATAAGGCTCTGGTCAGACCCCATTTGGAGTATTGTGAGCAGTTTTGGGCCCCGTGTCTAAGGAAGGATGTGCTGGCCTTGGAAAGGGTCCAGAGGAGGTTCACAAGAATGATCCCTGGAATGAAGGGCTTGTCGTATGAGGAGCGGTTGAGGACTCTGGGTCTGTACTCGTTAGAGTTTAGAAGGATGAGGGGGGGGGGGGGAACTTATTGAAATTTACAGGATACTGCGAGGCCTGGATAGAGTGGACCTGGAGAGGATGTTTCCACGTAGGAAAAACTAGAACCCGAGAACACAAACTCAGACTAAAGGAACAATCCTTTAAAACAGAGATGAACATAGAACATAGAAAATACAGCACAGAACAGGCCCTTCGGCCCATGATGTTGTGCCGAACTTTTGTCCTTGATTGAGAACAAATTAATCTACACCCCATCATTCTACCGTAATCCATGTACCTATCCAATAGCCGCTTGAAGGTCCCTAATGTTTCCACTCAACTACTTCCACAGGCAGTGCATTCCATGAGGAGGGTGGTGAATCTGTGGAACTCTTTGCCACAGAAGGCTGTGGAGGCCAAATCATTGAATGTCTTTAAGACAGTGATGGATAGGTTCTTGATTAATAAGGGGATCGGGGGTTATGGGGAGAAGGCAGGAGAATGGGGGCGAGAAAAATATCAGCCATGATTGAATGGCGGAGCAGACTCGATGGGCTGAGTGGCCTAATTCTGCTCCTATGTCTTATGGTCTTATTCGCAAGGGCCCGTAACTTCTAGAGAGTGGCAATCTCTGTTGGATTGCCACTCTCGTCAGACTTACCCCAGCCGGGATTAGGAAGCCCCTGTTTTACCCAACATTCCTCACTCAGGCTGGGTGAGACAGGAGCAGCGAAACGCTCCCCTGGCCGAGTCGTCGGGGTGAAACTGGGGTGCAGAGACGATAAGTCACCCCCTTTTATAGCAGCAGCTGCCTTAAAGGGGAGGTTTAAAGGGACAACTGAAAGGGAACTGGTAAGGTTTAAAGTTTAGTCAATTAGGGGAAGATGAGGGGGGGGGGCGGTGTTGGTCCAGAGGGGAGGAAGGGTGAGGTTGGGCTGGAGGGGAGGGGGGGGGGGGGGGGGGGGGGGAAGAGGAGGTGGGTGGTCAGGCTGAAGGAGTGGATCGGACCAGAGGCAGAGGGTTTGAGTCAGAGAGGGAAGGGGGTGGCTGAGGGAGGGAGGGGTTTGGGTCAGGTCTGAAAAGGGGAGGGGAGTAGTCAGTCTAGGAGGGGAGAGGGGGGCGGACTGTGGGGCGGTGGGCTCAGTCTGGGAAGGGGGGGGGGGGGGGGGTGGTCCTGTACGTAAACAAAAAGCGAGCCAGTCTTGTGTCCATTGATCCGGAAGACTGCTTCTTTAGGTCTCTTTTGAATGTCTGCATTGCGCGCTCTGCCAACCCATTTGAAGCCGGGGTGGTAAGGGGCAGTGCGGATATGGCGGATACCGTTCATCTTAGTGAACCTCGCAAGCTCCTCACTCGTGAATGGAGTGCCGTTATCCGTGACCAGCACCTCGGGGAGGCCATGTGTACTAAACGATAAACGCATCTTTTCAATTGTTGCGCAGGACGTTGTCCCCTGCATCTTATGCACCTCTAGCCATTTGGACTGGGCGTCAATTAGTAGAAGGAACATGGATCCTTGAAAAGGGCCTGCGAAATCTGCATGTAAGCGTGCCCAAGGCCGCCCTGGCCATTCCCAGTGATGTAGGGGCGCGGCCGGCGGAAGCTTCTGATGCTCCTGGCAAATGGAGCAGTTTCGGGCCACCTTCTCAATGTCGGTGTCGAGGCCTGGCCACCATTTTCATTTTGGTCACGCCTGGATGCCCATTGTGCAAGTCGGTTAGTATCAGCTCCTGGCCTTTTTCCGGGACAATCACACGCGTCCCCCACAAGAGGATGCCGTCTTCCACGCTGAATTCTGACAGCTTGGAGGAAAATGCGCGCAACTCGCCTGGGAGCTGTCTATGCTGCCCACCATACAGGACTATGTGCCGAACCTTTGACAGGACTGGCTCCGTCTGGGTCCACTCACGGATCTGTGATGCCGTGACAGGCAAGGTGTCCATAAAATTTAGGGTTGCAACCACCTCACCGGTCGTGGGGGTCGACATGGGGCTGGTCGATAAAGGCAATCGGCTCAGTGCGTCGGCATTTGCTATCTGCGTACCTGGTTTGTGCTCCAGAGAATACTCGTATGCAGCAAGCAACAAAGCCCAGCGCTGGATCCGTGCAGAAGCAATGGGCGGTATTGGCTTATCCTCTCTGAAAAGTCCCAGCAGGGGCTTATGATCAGTCACGATAGTGAAATGGCGGCCGTACACGTACTGGTGGAAGCGTTTCACCGCAAAAACCACTGCTGGGTCCTCTCGATCTGCGCGTACTTTTTCTCCGCTGCAGTCAATGTGCGGGATGCGAAAGCTATCGGTCGTTCGGCCCCGTTCTCCATCTTGTGGGACAGGACGGCCCCAGTATCATACGGGGATGCATCACATGTGACGAGCAAAGCTTTCCCGGATCATAGTGGGTTAGTAACCCAGGCGACGACAATTGTTGCTTTACCCGCCGGAAAGCGGTTTCTTGCGGCTGACCCCAAACCCAGGTGTGATTTTTCTTTAGCAGAAGGTGCAAAGGGGCCAGCGTAGTTGCCAGATTGGGGAGGAACTTCCCGTAATAGTTTATGAGACTGAGAAAAGAACAAAGATGCGAAGTGTCAGTCGGGGCGGGGGCATGTTGAATTGCACGCACCTTCTCTGCGAAGGGGTGCAGACCTTCGCGGTCCACCCGATAACCTAGGTAGACTACTTCCTTTGCCTGAAATACACACTGTGCGACGTAAACGGGCTCCAGCCTCCGAAAGGCGTCTAAGGACAGCCTCCAGATTTTCCAAATGTTCTTGCTCCGATGTCCCTGTAATCAAAACGTCATCTAGGTAGACAGCAACACGTGGTAAACCTCTCAAAATGCCCTCCACAACACGTTGAAAAATTGCACAGGCAGAGGATACTCCAAAGGGCAACCATGTATATTCATACAGGCCCTGGTGTGTGTTAATTGTCACATATGGAGGACTTCCGGGTGCGGCGATGACCAGCTGAGTCGCACGTTTCGGCAGCTCCCTGTGAAACGGACTTTTGGGCTCTTGATAGGAGCCCCAACGGCAATTTTAACGGCTAAAAACACCGTGCGGTAAACCAGGAGGGTGTTCCCCCTGGACACGGATGGAAAAAGGAGAGGAAAGTGGCCGTATTGCAGCGGATCCTTTGGAACAACGGCAAGGAAGGCAAGCAAAAACCAAGATGGCGTCGGAAGGTGGCAGTTTCATATGGGGCCCTGAACAACAAGAGTTTTTGAAACGCTGCGCGGAGGAGATAAAAAAGGAAATGAAGAAAGAGCTGTTGGCCCCGATACTACAGGCGATCGAAGGGCTGAAAGAGGAACAAAAGACCCAGGAGCAGGAGCTTTGGGTCGTGAAGGCGAAAGCAGCCGAGAATGAGAACGATATACAGGGCCTGGTGGTGAAGTCAGAGATACAGGAGGCACACCAGAAACGATGTGTGGAGAGGTTGGAGGCACTGGAAAACAACGCAAGGAGGAACAACCTGAGGATTCTTGGCCTTCCTGAAGGTGTGGAGGGGGCGGACGTCGGGGCATATGTGAGCACGATGCTGCACTCGTTAATGGGAGCGGAGGCCCCGACGGGTCCGTTGGAGGTGGAGGGAGCGTACCGAGTTATGGTGCGAGGATCGAGAGCAGGAGAAACTCCCAGAGCCATAGTGGTGAGATTCCTCCGTTTTAAGGATAGAGAAATGGTCCTTAGATGGGCGAAGAAAACTCGGTGCAGTAAATGGGAGAACGCGGTGATCCGCGTTTATCAAGACTGGAGTGCGGAAGTGGCGAGAAGGAGGGCGAGCTTTAATCGGGCCAAGGCGGGTACTTCACAAAAGGAAGATAAAATTTGGAATGCTGCAACCGGCAAGACTGTGGGTCACATATCAAGGGAGGCACCACTACTTTGAGACGGCGGATGAAGCGTGGACTTTTATTGTAGAAGAAAAACTGGAATGAGTGGATTATGAAAAAGAACGTTTGGACAAAGTGGTGGGGCGAATGGGGGAGGCGAAGAGGGGTTTTATGTTCTAATCCTGCGGTATGGTAACTTTTCTTTCTCCCACAGGTGGTGTTGGGGGGAGGTGGGGAGGGAGAGGAGATGGGGCGTTGGCCATGGGAGGCGGGGCCGAGGGAGAGGCGCGGGCTTGGTTCCCGCGCTATGATAATTATGGCGGGAATAGAGAAGCAGGAAGGAGGGGGCGTCGCACGGTGCGAGCCGAGGTCACGGGGGGAAGCCGAGGTCAGCCAGAGTTTGCTGACTTCTGGGAGCAACATGGGGGGAGTAATTACGCTAGCGGGGGGTCTAGCGGGGGGGGTGGAGGGGGGAATTACTGGGTTGCTGCTGCTGGGGAAAGGGGGGAGTGGGTACGGGAGAGGATGGGCGGGGGGGCACCGCCTGGTGGAGATACAGCTGCGTGGGAACTGGGTGAGAAGCTGGAAAAAGATGATGGCTAACCGGCAAGGGGGGGGGGGGGGGGGGGGGGGGGGTGGGAAGCCCCCCAACTCGGCTGATCACGTGGAACGTGAGAGGGCTCAACGGGCCGATAAAGAGGGCACGAGTACTCGCACACCTTAAGAAACTTAAAGCAGATGTGGTAATGTTACAGGAAACGCATCTGAAACTGATAGACCAGGTTAGGCTGCGCAAAGGATGGGTGGGGCAGGTGTTCCATTCGGGGCTGGATGCGAAAAACAGGGGGGTGGCTATATTAGTGGGGAAGCGGGTAATGTTCGAGGCAAAGACTATAGTGGCGGATAACGGGGGCAGATACGTGATGGTGAGTGGCAAATTACAGGGAGAGATGGTGGTTTTGGTAAACGTGTATGCCCCGAACTGGGATGATGCCAACTTCATGAGGCGAATGCTAGGACGCATCCCGGACCTAGAGACGGGAAAGCTGATAATGGGGGGAGACTTTAACACGGTGTTGGAACCAAGGCTGGATAGGTCGAAGTCCAGGACTGGTAGGAGGCCGGCAGCAGCCAAGGTGCTTAAGGATTTTATGGGGCAGATGGGAGGTGTGGACCCGTGGAGATTCAGTAGACCTAGGAGTAAGGAGTTCTCGTTTTTCTCCTATGTCCATAAAGTCTATTCGCGCATAGACTTTTTTGTGTTGGGTAGGGCATTGATCCCGAAGGTGAGGGGAACGGAATATACGGCTATAGCCATTTCGGATCATGCCCCACACTGGGTAGACTTGGAGATGGGGAGGAAACAGGAGGGCGCCCACCCTGGAGAATGGACATGGGACTAATGGCGGATGAGGGGGTGTGCCTAAGGGTGAGGGGATGTATTGAAAAGTACTTGGAACTCAATGACAATGGGGAGGTTCAGGTGGGAGTGGTCTGGGAGGCGTTGAAGGCGGTGGTTAGGGGGGAGCTGATATCAATAAGGGCACATAAAGGGAAGCAGGAGAGTAAGGAACGGGAGCGGTTGCTGCAAGAACTTTTGAGGGTGGACAGACAATATGCGGAAGCACCGGAGGAGGGACTGTACAGGGAAAGGCAAAGGCTGCATGTGGAATTTGACTTGCTGACTACAGGCACTGCAGAGGCACAATGGAGGAAGGCGCAGGGTGTACAGTATGAATATGGGGAGAAGGCGAGCAGATTGCTGGCACACCAATTGAGGAAAAGGGGAGCAGCGAGGGAAATAGGGGGAGTGAGGGATGAGGAAGGAGAGATGGAGCGGGGGGGCGGAGAGAGTGAATGAAGTGTTCAAGACATTTTATAAAAAATTGTATGAAGCTCAACCCCCGGATGGGAGGGAGAGAATGATGGATTTTTTGGATCGGCTGGAAATTCCCAAGGTGGAAGAGCAGGAAAGGGTGGGACTGGGAGCACAGATCACGGTAGAAGAAGTGGTGAAAGGAATTAGGAACATGCAGACGGGAAAGGCCCCGGGACCGGACGGATTCCCAGTTGAATTTTACAGAAAATATTTGGACTTGCTCGCCCCGGTACTGACGAGGACCTTTAACGAGGCAAAGGAAAGGGGACAACTGCCCCCGACTATGTCTGAAGCAATGATATCGCTTCTCTTAAAGAAGGAAATGGATCCGCTACAATGCGGGTCCTACAGACCAATTTCCTTCCTAAATGTGGATGCCAAGGTCCTGGCCAAGGTAATGGCAATGAGAATAGAGGAATGTGTCCCGGGGGTGGTTCACGAGGACCAAACTGGGTTTGTGAAGGGGAGACAGCTGAACACGAATATACGGAGGCTGTTAGGGGTAATGATGATGGCCCCACCAGAGGGTGAAACGGAGATAGTAGTGGCGATGGATGCCGAGAAAGCATTTGATAGAGTGGAATGGGATTATCTGTGGGAGGTGTTGAGGAGATTTGGTTTTGGAGAGGGGTATGTTAGATGGGTGCAGCTGTTGTATAGGGCCCCAGTGGCGAGTGTGGTCACGAATGGACGGGGATCGGCATATTTTTGGCTCCATAGAGGGACAAGGCAGGGATGTCCTCTGTCCCCATTACTGTTTGCCCTGGTGATTGAGCCCCTGGCGATAGCGCTGAGAGGTTCCAAGAGATGGAGGGGAATACTTAGGGGAGGAGAAGAACACCGGGTATCTTTATATGCGGATGATCTGCTACTATATGTGGCGGATCCGGCGGAGGGGATGCCAGAAATAATGCGGATACTTGGGGAGTTTGGGGATTTTTCAGGGTATAAATTGAACATGGGGAAGAGTGAGCTGTTTGTGGTACATCCAGGGGAGCAGAGTAGAGAAATAGAAGACCTACCGTTGAGGAAGGTAACAAGAGACTTTCGTTACCTGGGGATCCAGATAGCTAAGAATTGGGGCACATTGCACAGGCTAAATTTAACGCGGTTGGTGGAACAGATGGAGGAAGATTTCAAGAGATGGGATATGGTAGCACTGTCAATGGCAGGGAGGGTGCAGGCGGTTAAGATGGTGGTCCTCCCGAGATTCCTCTTTGTGTTTCAGTGCCTCCCGGTGGTGATCACGAAGGCTTTTTTTAAAAAGGATAGAAAAGAGCATCATGGGTTTTGTTTGGGCCGGGAAGACTCCGAGAGTGAGGAAGGGATTCTTACAGCGTAGTAGGGATAGGGGGGGGCTGGCACTACCGAGCCTAAGTGAGTATTATTGGGCCGCTAATATTTCAATGGTGAGTAAGTGGATGGGCGAGGAGGAGGGAGCGGCGTGGAAGAGATTAGAGAGGGCGTCCTGTAGGGGGACCAGCCTGCAGGCTATGGTGACAGCCCCATTACCGTTCTCACCGAGGAACTACACCACGAGCCCGGTGGTGGTAGCTACACTGAAGATTTGGGGACAGTGGAGACGACATAGGGGAAAGACCGGAGCATTGGGGGGGTCCCCGATAAGAAACAACCATAGGTTTGCCCCGGGGGGAATGGATGGGGGATATGGAATGTGGCAAAGAGCAGGAATAACGCAACTGAAAGATCTATTTGTGGATGGGAAGTTCGCAAGTCTGGGAGCGCTGACCGAGAAATATGGGTTGCCCCAAGGGAATGCATTCAGGTATATGCAATTGAGGGCTTTTGCGAGGCAACAGGTGAGGGAATTCCCGCAGCTCCCGACACAAGAGGTGCAGGACAGAGTCATCTCAAAGAAATGGGTGGGGGATGGTAAGGTGTCGGATATATATATAGGGAAATGAGGGACGAAGGGGAGACTATGGTGGACGAACTAAAAGGGAAATGGGAAGAAGAGCTAGGGGAGGAGATCGAGGAGGGGCTGTGGGCAGATGCCCTAAACAGGGTAAACTCGTCGTCCTCGTGCGCCAGGCTAAGCCTGATTCAGTTTAAGGTATTACACAGGGCACATATGACTGGAACACGGCTCAGTAAATTTTTTGGGGTGGAGGATAGGTGTGCGAGATGCCCAGCGAATCATACCCATATGTTTTGGTCATGCCCGGCACTACAGAGGTTTTGGGTGGGGGTGACAAAGGCGCTTTCAAAAGTAGTAGGAGTCCGGGTCGAACCAAGCTGGGGGTTGGCTATATTTGGGGTTGCACAAGAGCCGGGAGTGCAGGAGGCGAGAGAGGCCGATGTTTTGGCCTTTGCGTCCCTAGTAGCTCGGCGCAGGATATTGCTAATGTGGAAAGAAGCCAAGCCCCCGGGGGTGGAGACCTGGATAAATGATATGGCGGGGTTCATAAAGCAAGAGCGGATTAAGTTCGTCCTAAGGGGGTCAGCTCAAGGGTTCACCAGGCGGTGGCAACCGTTCGTCGAATATCTTGCGGAAAGATAGATGGGGGAAAAAAGAAGGCAGCAGCAGCAGCCCAGGACATGGGGTGGGGGGGGGGGATAGCTTGTGACAAGGCAGTTGCCAATTAGGGCTAGTTTTCATTTTTGTTATTTAATATTTATTTATTTGTTGTTTTTTGTTTATATAAAAAAGGTCATTATTATCTGTATTGTTATAATGTTGTGTAAAGGATGCACAATGTACTGTGTTGGTTGACCAAAAATTTTCAGTAAAATATTTATTAAAAAAAAAAAAAATTGTTACATATGGTCAGGAGGCAGGGTCCAGCTCCAACTGCAGGTAGGCGTGACTCATATCTAATTTTGTGAACGAGAATCCACCTACAAGTTTCGCGTAGAGATCCTCTATGTGAGGCATTGGATATCGGTCGAGTCAGGAAACCGTATTCACTGTAAGTTTATAGTCACCACACAAGCAAACTGTGGCATCTGGCTTCATTACAGGTACAATTGGTGCTGCCCAGTCAGCAAAACGGACGGGCCTGATAATACCCAAACTCTCCAAACTAGTGAGCTCCCCTTCTACCTTCTCGAGCAAGGCGTAAGGCACTGGGCACGCCCGGAAATAGCGCAACGTGGCTCCTGGTTCAACTTGGATACGGGCTACGGCCCCTTTTATTTTCCCCAAACCAGGCTGGAATACATCTGGGTATCATTCTAGCACCTCAGTCAACCCTTCAGAAACTGTTTGGAGGATGTGCTGCCATTGCAACCGCAAATGGCGCAACCAGTCCCGACCCAACAGGCTGGGCCCATGGCCGCGCACCACGATAAGTGGGAAACGCCCCTCCTGCAATGTAGTTCCTGCAATGTCCAGTGGTTCCCCCGTGTAGGTGGCCAACCTGGCCTGTGAGTCAGTTAGCGTAAGGGTCTGTATACCCTGCTTGATGCGGTCGAATGTCCTTTGGGCGATCACGGAGACCGCTGCGCCAGTATCCAACTCCATCTCAAGCGGGTGGCCATTGACCCGTACTGTTACCTTAATGGGGGCCACACGGGGAGCTGCCACACAATGCAGCTGCAGGCAGTCGTCCTCAGTCTCCACGTCCTCAGGAGTAGTCACCGCAGGTTCATCCACATGGAAGGTATGGCCTCTGGGCTGGTCCCAGTTACAGCCCCTGGGCTGCCCCTGGGCTGGTCCCAGTTTCGGTCAAAACGACGGCGCCTCTGGCGCCCCCAGGACCGCCGTCCGCGACAGGGTCAGCACCTACAAGTCTGACACGGACATGGCTCCTCATCCATTGGCTCTGGAGAAGGCTCCCTTCGGGGAGGAATGTCCGACAGCCACTGGCGTCGGTCCGGACGTTGCCTCGCCCAAGGTACCGCAGGAGTCCGGGGGGACGTTTTCAGATGGAAGGGGTTGCGCCCCAAGGCATGCACTTACATTCCCTGTAGCTCCTGTACTCCTCGCTCTCTCGGGACAATACTATTTGAATGGCCTGTTGAAAAGTCAATGTTGGCTCCGCTAACAACTTTCTCTGGGTGGCAGCATTGTTAATACCGCAAACCAAACGGTCACGTAACATTTCTGACAAGGTCTCACCATAGTCACAGTACTCCACAATCCTGCATAGCCTGGATAGAAAATCGGCAAGGGATTCTCCAGGGGTCCTCTCAGCGGTATTAAACCGGTAACGCTGGACTATCATGGACGGGGTTGGGTTAAAATGTTGCCCCACTATATTCACAAGTTCATCAAACGTTTTGGTGTCCGGCGCAGCTGGGTACGTAAGGCTCCTAATCACCCCAAACATATGCAGCCCGCAGGCGGTGAGCAATATGACCACCTGGCGCTCATTTTCAGTGATATTGTTGGCCCGGAAATAGTAACGCATCCATTGTGTGTACTGGTTCCAGCTTTCCAGCACAGCATCAAAAACATCCAAACGTCCGTACAGAGGCATGGTAGAATAGAAAACAACTTCCAACCTGTATCCAACAAAAATCCAGGGAGGTGGCTTCAGCAGTGTAGACAGCTATTCACTTTAACCTTCGTCGCCAGTTTTGTGAGGGCCACGAAGAATCCAGCACGAGTTTTAAGGATACAAAGTAATAACATTTATTTACTATAACATATATACATAACAGTAGCAGTCACTTCCCTTGCTACACACTCCTTCCTGCTGGTTCCTGAACTGCCCAGCTTTATTTTTTACTAGGAGTTTACTAGTGGTTTCTCCGCCCCCCTCATTGGGGAAGCTCATACTCCCACAGGATTGTGGGATAGTCATTAGTCCCCAGCCAATGGTAAGTAGGCAGGTTCTAACATTTTCCTTTAACGTTTTCAGAGTGAGAATCAGGGTAAAATTGACAGAACCACCGAATATTTATCCCTGAATAAACAGAGGATCTGGTCAGCTGCTTGTGGGAGCTTGCTGTGCGCCTATATGGCTGCAGAATTTCCTACATCACAAGAGTGACTACACTTCACAAGTACTCGATTGGTTGTAAAGCATTTTGAGACATCCAGTGCTCACGAAGACCAGCGATATGGAGATACATCATTCTTCTTTCCCGCACATGAGGTTCCGTTTCATTAAAGTCAAATGGGGATGAATGCCAGGCGGGGTTTGCATCTGACGGCAAAGTCTCACCACCTAGTTTGTACCGCTGCCCGAAACAAATTTATAAAGAACAACTTGTAATCATAAGGAACCTTCAGAGTAATAAAACATCCCAAAGTAACCTGCTGACTCCACGGGTTTGGCAGATACACAATATAAACTGTTGACAGGTGCAGGGATGTGACAGATCGCAGTTAATGATGTGGAACACAATTGACTTCCATCCTCCCTGAACCTGTTTGCCCAGTACGTATTCTCAGAAAGACCTTTAAATAAAAATTAAATCAATACCAAGGATAATCGCACACACAAAAGGCAAATTGTTTCATCGATATTTATTTTGGAAAGAAGCATTCTTGGTGAAACCTGGTAGACTTACGACAGATGCAATGAATTTACCACGTTACCTTGTGACAGACACAGAGACACACCCAATGGAGGTTCTCCTGTTACTGCTAGTGGCTAACCACACTTCCTTATCACGCAACGTCAAGAAGCAATTCCTCTTATCTATGGAGTCGTGAAAGAGGTGTCACAAGTCAAGTTTAACTGAAACAGTACATTCAAGCCCTATTAAAATATTGTGCACTTAACCTGTAATGTGGCTTTACAGGAGGTACGGGAAATCTTTGCAGGCTTTTAAAAATAAATTTAGAGTACCTAATTCCTTTTTTCCAATTAAGGGGCAATTTAGTGTGGCCAATCCGCCTAGCCTGCACATCTTTTGAGTCGTCAGGGTGAAACCCACGCAGACACGGGGAGAATGTGCAAACTCCACACGGACAGTGGCCCAGAGCCGGGACCGAACCTGGGACCTCGGCGCCATGAGGTTGTGGTGCTAACCACTGCGCCACCCGTCTTTGCAGGTTTTTGACTGGTCCTGCGGCATACTCAAGGCACCCGACACAGCTCCAAGATGGAGCTCACTTAATGGTCGACATCACGACGGCGCACAGTGGCTGCTTCTTCTGGACATGAGTCAGGACCATTTTCAAGTACCAAGCCCGCTCTGCCTGTCAGGCCACCCACCTGCAGGACCTTTCCCAAGTCCAGATAAGGTTAATAGGTGAGTCCCCCGTGGGGTTACAGGCCCAATCGCAGGGCCCACAAGCTTTGCAGGATGCAAACCCCACCGGCAGAACTGCCACTGCCGGAGAGGGATGTGGGTGTGGTAAGGGGGGGCGGGGGGGGGGGGGGGGGGGGGGGGGGGGGGGGGGGGATGTGAGGCCTCCTCCAACTTGAGGCGCCCTCGGAAGAAGGAACCTGCTTCCCTGAAATCGATGGCGGCTACGAGGCCTCCCTGGGATGGTTGCCGGCGGCAGCTGAGATCCGCAGCTGTAGGGTGGTGGAGGAGTCGGTGCCGGAGGCCTCAGGATTCCCCTCAGGAGCGGCCACCTCCGGACACCTGACAGGCCTCAGCCCGATATGCCAGGAAAATCCTGGTGGCGTCCTCCAGCATCCTCCAAATGAACAGTCGATTATAACCGACTGGCTAACCAGCGCGGTCGGAAGCGCCGCCTCCACAGCTGCAGATTTTCCTGAGGGAGGAATATGTTGGCTCGCTGACCCGATCGGAATTCGTCCCCATCCTGCCTTGACATCAGGCAATCCCCTGACCCCCTCAATGCCCACTCCCCACCTCTGGGACTGGGAAGATGCCACCTAAGATGTGTTGTCGCATTGAATTTCAAATCACATGATGCCATGCTGGGCAGCACTGTAGCATAATGGTTAGCACAGTTGCTTCATAGCTCCAGGGTCCCAGGTTCGATTCCCGGCTGGGTCACTGTCTGTGCAGAGTCTGCACGTTCCCCCTGTGTGTGCGTGGGTTTCCTCCGGGTGCTCCGGTTTCCTCCCGCAATCCAAAGATGTGCAGGTTAGGTGGATTGGCCATGATAAATTGCCCCTTTGTGTCCAAATAGGTTAAGTGAGGGTTACTGGGTTACGGGGTAGGGTAGATATGTGGGCTTGGGTGGGGTGCTCTTTCCAAGGGCTGGTGCAGACTCGATAGGCCGAGTGGCCATCTTCTGCACTGTAAATTCTATGATTCAATACTCAAGTTGACTAAAGCCACCAAAACGTGCCCAAGAGGCAGCGGAGGGAGGGGTGGGTGGGAGGAGTGGATGGTGAAGGGGATGAGATGTTGGCCGTCCAACATTTTGGACCTCCCGGATTCAGGTTCTGCGCAGACTTTGGCCTGGTGGCTGGATGGAATGTGGGTGTGAGACTCTCACAATCCAGTTTGCAGTGAGTGTGGACATAACCATGCAATGGAATTCCTTTCGAACCTGGGCACATGACTTTTCCTAGCCAACTCACCACATTCCCTCGCCATGCAACTGAAACCATTTTTATTCGGAATCTAGTTGCTCCACCGTTAGTGCCCATGCCTCCAGCTGCCTCGGCCCTAGCTCTGAAATTCTTCCCCTTCGCTTCCCAACCTTTCCTCACTTTAGGAGCTTGCCTCTCTGACCCAAGCTCGACTATCAACCTGTGCACTCGGTCTCAAACTTTGCTTATTGAACTCCAATGCACAGTCTTGTGTTCATTTATTGCATTAAAGATGAGCTATAAGTACAGCTTGTTGTTGCTGGTAAATAAAGATGCCAGCAAATAACAACAAAATGGAATAGTCAAAATACCTAAATTGTTGGCACTCATCTGTAACTCCCCCCTCTTTGGTCAATTCTGCCAACTTCCCTATTTACAACAATTTCCAATTACATAGGAAATGTAACAAAGTTTAAAGTTTCAAGGCCACTCACATAGCCAAAAGGAAAAGAACAGGTGCTGAGCCAACAGGAGTCACTAAATATTAAAATATTCAAAGAGTTGGGTTTAAGCAGGATCTTACAGAAGGAGAGGAGTGTGCACGTTTACTTGCACACTTCAAACAGTGAGTTACACAGGAGCCCAGTGCCACAAGCTAGGGTTTCCCTCTGGAACCTGGTTCGAGGCCTGTTTGATGTCTCGTGCAGTATTGAGGGACTACTGCACTTCGGCTGGACTATCTTTTGCTAGAGACTCTAATCTCATAATCTTTTTTTTTATTGTCACAAGTAGGCTTACATTCACACTGCAATGAAGTTACTGTGAAAAGCCCCTAGTCGCCACACTCCGGCGCCTGTTCGGAAACACGGAGGGAGAATTCGGAATGTCCGATTCACCTAACAAGCACGTCTTTCGGGACTTGTGGGGGAAAACCGGAGCACCCGGAGGAAACCCACGCAGACACGGGGAGAACGTGACCCAAGTCGGGAATCGAACCTGGGACCTTGGAGCTGTGAAGTAACAGTGCTGAGCACTGTGCTACCGTGCCGCCCAGTCCAAGGCTACATCTTGGGTGGGTGCAATAGGTCCCGAGGCACAATATCGAAGAAGATCAGCAGAGTTCTCCCTGGAGTCCTGGCCAATAGCATAAAAAAAACATCAGCTGATCTGACTATTATTACATTGCTGTTTGTTGCAACTTGCTTTGTGCAAATTGGCTACTGTGTTTGCTACATTACATAGAGACATAGAAGCATAGAAGATAGGAGCAGGAGGAGACCCGTTGGCCCTCCCAGCCTGCTCCCCCATTCATCACGATCATGACTGATCATCCAATTCAATAACCTAATCCTGCTTTCTCCCCATAGCCTTTGATCCCATTCTCCCCAAGTGCTATATCCAGCCGCCTCTTGAATGTGTTCAACGTCTTAGCCTCCACTACTTCCTGTGGTAATGAATTTCACAGGCTCACCACTCTTTGTGTGAAGAAATGTCTCCTCATCTCTGTGCTAAATGGTTTACCCTGAATCCTCAGGCTGTGACCCCTGGTTCTGGACACACCCACCATTGGGAACATCTTCCCTGCATCCACGCTATCAAAAGTACTTCACTGGCTTTGAGAAGTCTGGTGATGATGAAAAGCACCATGGGCTGAATTTCACACACACCATGCACATATGGCGGGCAAGACCAGACGTGACTGCGTTTCCCAGTGACAGCCAACATGAATCGTGTCCACATTGGGTCGGTGAGGTAGGTGGGGGCGGGCGTGCGGTGGACGGTGGGTCCAGTGGCGACGACGGGGGAGATAAAGGGTGGCACTAGGAAGGCAAACCAGGTGGGAGGGAAGCCAAGGTGGGCACAAGCCAACCCACCCCCCTACTCCTTTCACCAACGATTGTCAGTGCGGCCTTGTGTAGATGGTAACAGCCAGGACGGACGTTCTCACAATGAAGGATAGAAGGAAGAGCCCCCCCCCCCCCACCCACCTCACCAAGGCAACCTGGGCAGAGGTGACAGCTGAAGTTAGCGGGCATGACCTAGCCTGAGAGGCACCATTATCCACATTTTCAAAGAATACCCCTTGTCATCAATCAATCATCCATCAAGGAGAGCTGGAGCCGCAAACAGTCTGGGTGCATTATTAGTCCCTTTAATCACATTTTAGTTTGACGTTTTAAGTTTCAATGATGATGCGTTTTTGTTGAAGGCAGTATCCCTTTAAGGAGTGGCGCCTTTAATTTATCCCTCGGTTTGTTTGATTTAGTTTAATTGATTTCATGCAAAATAGTTGGAGCCCTGAACATCCTTGGCACTTGTGAATGGTGCAGTATGTTGACATTGTGGGAGCAGCCAGGGTACCTCACACAGAGCTGGAGAATCTGGGTCCTGCGGGCACAAACTATCTGAACATTCACAGAGTGAAATCCCTCCCTGTTGACACAGGCACCCGGCTTGATGGCCACACGGGTGCAATCATTGGCACCCTGGATGCGGGGGAACCCTGCTATTGCAGTGAAGCCTCTGGCCCACTCGGCCTGGTCTACTTGATCCATCCTGAAATGAATGAACGTTCTCCCCAGCCAAACAGAAGGTCAGTCGCCAGCCTGACACAACTGTGTGCAGCTGACTGGGAGACTCTGGGAAGATTGCTCACAGAGCCCTGGAAGGGTCTGGAGGCATGAAAGCATGCCACAGGGACCTTGAGAACTACGGGCGTTGGGTGTCCACCCACTCAATTGGAGGCTACCTCCGCCTCAATCATCTGGCAGGTGGTCATGACAGCTTCCCTTTAAGCCAGAGCCTCCTGCAGCACTGGACCTCGGTCATGTCAAGGTAGATGGTTCACTGCCTGTACACCTTGGCAGCTGGGTAGTGTGGGGGCGTCCTCCTTGCCCTCCCTGCTGGCCCTGGGCCTTTGCTCTAAGGTGATGCCTATGACCACCTGTGCCTCCTCGCTCTTGGTCCCAAAGAGGAGGAGGTGCTCCCTGCTGAGTACACTATACCCATCGGCAGAGATACCATAAGACCATAAGACATAGGAGCAGAATTAGACCACTTGGCCCATCGAGTCTGCTCCGCCATTCAATCATGACGGATATTTTTCTCATCCCCATTCTCCTGCCTCCTCCCCATAACCACTGATCCCCTTACAAATGGGGCTGACCGTGCATGGACGGACTCCGATGTGAGGACAGCGATGTCCTGGGAGCTCCAGCTGAACCCGCCAAAGAATTCAGAGAAAACGTTCAGAATGATGCAATCCTCACTGAATCCCCCAAACCCCCCCAGCTCCCCAGCCTGCCTTTGCTCCAGCCCCCTTTCATCCCACCTTGAAGGAAAATTCCAAAAATAGATCCACCGCCTCTCCGTGAGGCCCATGAGTCGACATAAATATTGCGACGGGCAACATAATCTTCCAGTCAATTGGTGAAATAATCCTTTCAAGTGATTGCATAATTATTGGAGGGCGCGCCACCGATTGGCTCCTGCGTCTAAAATATCTGTGAGTGCGCAATGATGTCGGGATGCGCGCCGAATTCTGCTCTATCGAAATACAAGTCTTTCTTTTGTCATGTTTTCTCATGACACCATGTTCGATGAGAAAGAGTCATCAACTCGAAACGTTGCTCTTTTCTCTCCCTACAGATGCTGCCAGATCTGCTGAGATTTTCCACCATTTTCTCTTTTGTTTCAGATTCCAGCATCCGCAGTAATTTGCTTTTATGTTTGATAAGGGGCTGGTTTAACACAGGGCTAAATCGCTGGCTTTTACAGCAGACCAAGGCAGGCGAGCAGCACGGTTCAATTCCCGAACAGGCGCCGGAATGTGGCGACTAGGGGCTTTTCACAGTAACTTCATTTGAAGCCTACTTGTGACAATAAGCGATTTTCATTTCATATTTGGTTTCTCACCCGTGCTCAGGGAAAGTGAGACTCTCGTCCAAATATAACCAGATCTCCATCCAACAGATGTTCACCACACCACACACATGCAAATGGCGCAGTAATCATGAACTTAAACCCTGGCGGAGGCCATTTGTAATGCTGTCCATCACCCCCATCACAGTTAAGGTTTGCTACTAATAATAATCTTTATTATTGCCACAAGTAGGCTTACATTAACATTGCAATGAAGTTACTGTGAAAAGCCCCTAGTCTCCACACTCAGGCACGTCGTTCGGGACTTGTGGGAGGAAACTGGAGCACCCGGAGGAAACCCACGCACACACGGGGAGAACGTGCAGACTCCGCACAGACAGTGACCCAAGACCGCAATCGAACCCGGGTCCCTGGTGCTGTGAGGCAGCTGTGCTAACCACTGTGCCACCGTGCCTCCCATTCTCTCTACCACCCGCTCCACCTCCTGCTCTCTCCCTTCCCTCACTACCCCAACCTCTTTCTCTCTGCCACCATCCAGTCTCTCTCAAGCTTTCCCTCCAACGCATCAACCCTCTCATCGCACTTTACCGCCCTCCTTCCCCCTCTCTACCGCCGACCTGCTAGCAATCTAGCTATCTATCTCCCACACTTCCTCCACCCTCGTTCTCTATGCAACATCCAAAACGTCACACTCACACTCCACCTCTCCTAACCACCATTATCAGGAAGTGACTCATTATTGAAGCATTAAATATGAAGGTTGCACCACCATGGTGAGTGGATCTCGAAACTCTAAAGTCATGCTGAGATCCACACTCTGTGCCTGTCCCTTTAAGCGGAGCTGGCTGTTTCTGCTGAGTCACTCTGGGGACAGGCTGCTTGAGATGATTAAACCTCGCGAGTTTCTGCCTCTTTATAAAGGGAGGAAGCGAGGCAGAGAGAGCATTATCTGAAGGAGCACAGACCGTGGAATTGTTGCGAGATAGGTAAAAGGGGGAATTAAGCAAAAAGAAAGTGGGTGCGAGAGTTGTGTTTGGGACAAATGTAATAACGTTGTCTATTTCTGGTCGCGTGTAGTTGCGTTTGCATGGTTGTTTAACTCTCTTAAAAGCTCTTTTGTTCAAAGGTCGGTGCACTTGATTTATTTTTGTTGCAACAAAAAAGTGCATTTGCAAAGTCCAGCGGATTTTTTTTTTTTTTGTTCTGATGATGTATGAAGGGAGTAAATGGCTTTTAACAAACGCTACAGTAACTGCACAAAGAACGCAGTGTGTGAGTGACGCAAATCCTCTTTGTTAAAGACCTTTGAAAGCTTTCCCCATAGAGGGGGGGGGAGGGAGAGATTGTGGAACACCCAGCTTAAGTTTTCATTTTGACCCCGGTTACATTTGTAAAAATCTCACTGAACAGTTTTTTGGAACACTTTTTTTTTTTTTAAAGCATTTTCATTTTAAGATGTAGCCTTGTCCTCCATCCATTTGAAAGTAACGTCTATGTAACACTTGGCTATATCTCTGTAATCGCCAAGAATAGGACGCGGATTTAAAACTAGCCATCCTGCAACATGTTGCCAAATAACTTCAGAAGGGAAAGTTCTGAATGGGAGCTCTTTAAACTTGCCCACGAATGTTTCCCCTAACTTTGGTATTTGCTTCCCCATTCATGGTCTTTTGTGTTGGTTCCTTGTGTACTTTCTCTACTCCCCGTGTAGAGAGTTGAGGACATGTGCTTCCTGTTCTGTTGCAACAACTGATGAAATGGTGTCAGTTTCCTTGAACTAGAATCACTGAACTCGTGAGCACCTACCATTTTAGTGGAAGAAATTAGGCTGTCCTCAATGCTAGTGATTTAAACTGTTAAGGTGGTGTGAATGTATTCACCTGAATGAACTGCCTGTATAGCACTGTGACCTATGGCCAGGAAATGGTAATATGATCTACTTCCAGGTATTTACTAGAACCCTGGTAGGCTTGGCCTCTGTGTCTCTCTCCCCTGCCCCTGCACACCCTGGGGTGATATATAGACCTGCCACCTGTGGGTGGCACTCACTTGTACAGCAGATGCTGACAGGCAAGTTCCTGGATAATAAAGCCTTAACTTCACTTGTTCTCATAGTCTCGCAGTGAATTGATGGTACATTAGGAGGGTTTTAGCCATGGTTGGTATCATGACTGGTACAGGCTTGGGAGGGCTGAAGGGCTGGAGCATGAGTTTTGGTTGTCTACCTTTTGAGGAGGTATTCCATGCATCAGCTGTTTTTCTAGATGGTAGCATATTCTAAACTTTTCCCCAGGGTAGAGGGGTCAATTACTAGGGGGCATAGGTTTTAAGGTGAGAGGGGCAAGGTTTAGAGTAGATGTACGAGGCAAGTTTTTTATGCAGAGGGTAGTGGGTGCCTGGAACTCGCTACCGGAGGAGGTGGTGGAAGCAGAGACGATAGTGACATTTAAGGGGCATCTTGACAAATATATGAATAGGATGGGAATAGAAGGATACGGACCCAGGAAGTGTAGAAGATTGTAGTTTAGTCGGGCAGCATGGTCGGCACGGGCTTGGAGGGCCGAAGGGCCTGTTCCTGTGCTGTACATTTCTTTGTTCTAAACTCTTGACTGCTAGCTAAGGAGCCTAGTGTTTCCACTGTCTCTTGGATGGTACATGCCGGTGTGGCAGGAGTGGATGTTTGTGGAATGGGTCGCAAGTGGGGCTGCTTTGTCCTGGGTGGTGTTAGAGCTGCATTCATCCAGCAGGTGGCAGGTTTTGGGGAGGCAGAAAGTGAAGTTACTTGCCACCGGGTTCCTAGCCTCTGATCTGCTCCTGTACCCACCGTATTGATATGGAGTTCTGTTTCAGGTCCGTAGTAATCCCTAAGATGTTGGTTACTCCAGCTGTTCACGAGTGGACAAAATGCAAACTGCTTTAAAATGACGTTTTGCGGTAAACCTGCTTGTCACAATAAATAACTTTTGTGGTCGGGAGTCTAGCTGCACCCAATGGGAATGAAGAGTGGGTCTGACTTTTGCTGTTGAGTTGTTATTATGCATCTTATTTAAATCTGTGCATTATTCATTAACTGCTGTTGGTTATATCTTGGCTAGTTGCTTGGACTGCTTTTTTCCCCCCCTTTCAAAGGCATGGTAGTTAGCACTAATGCTTCACAGTGCATGGGACCTGGGTTCAATTCCTGGTTTGTGTCACTGTCTGTGTGCACTTTCTCCCCATGTCTGTGGGATTCCTCTGGGTGCTCTGGTTTTCTGCCATCCATCCTGAAAGATGTGCTGTTGGGTGAATTGGACTTTCTGAATTCTCCCTCCATGTACCTGAACAGGTGCTGAGTGTGGTGACTAGGGGTGTTAAAAAAATTTAGAGTATCCGATTAAGGGGCAATTTAGCGTGGTCAATCCACCTAACCACATCTTTGGGTTGTGGTGGTGAAACCCCCACAGACATTTTGGGGGGGGGGGGGGAGAAATGGCAGTGACCCAGGGCTGGGATTGGAACTTGGGCCCTCAGTGCTGCAGTCCCAGTGCTAGCCACCAGTGCCACATGCTGCCCCTGATCAGGGGCTTTTCACAGTAATTGCGGTATTACTTGTGACACCTATAAAGAGAAGTTCCCACACATACCTAATTTCTAACAGGATAAATGCAAATTGAATTCTCCTACTTTGGTTGTCTAATCCCTGAAAGCATTGACACTTGGATGCTCATCTGAATGAATATTCCAATTGCCCTCACCAGAACCTGGGCAGGTGTTCTCCCTTCTGGGGTCTAAGTCCCCACGCCAGCGTCAACAGCCCCTGAAAAGTGTGGAATTCTCTGCACTTTCGGGGGCTAGGTGGAGGCCGGAGGGGTTGCCCTGCTCCAGCTAGTGCCAAAGGGCTGGCATGATCTTGTGCATACGCAGAACCGCCAGCATGGTTCTGCACATGTGCAAACCGGCCGGTGTATTTTGGCGCATGCGCGGGGGGTTCTCTTCTCCACTCCGGCCATGGCGGAGCTCTACAGGGGCTGGTACGGAAGGAAAAAGTGCCCCCATGGAACCTGTCTGCCTGCAGATCTGTGGGCCCCGATCACTGGCCAGGCCACCGTGGGGACCCCCCCCCCCCCACCCCCCCGGGCGGTCTGGTCCCCCTGAGGACCACCCCTGCCGACTTGCGTGCCAAGACCCGCCGGCACGTGTACGCCGGCGGGACTGGCCAAAAACAGACGGCTGCTCGGCCCATTGGGGCCTCGAGAATTGCCGGGGAGTGCTGCTGCCCATGGCCAGAGAATATGGCGGCAGGGTGGGATTCGTGCCCTCCCCTGGGATTCTCTGACGCAGTGGGGGTTTGGAGAATCCCACCCTTGGTCTGGCAGTCCAGAAGCTTTGATGTCCAATGATCTAAAGTTGGCTCATTATACATTGGTTAGGTAATACTGGTTTAGCACATGGGCTAAATCGCTGGCTTTGAAGGCAGGCCAGCAGCACGGTTCAATTCCCATACCAGGCTCCCCGAACAGGCATCGGAATGTGGCGACTAGGGGCTTTGAAGCCTACTTGGTAACAATCAGTGATTTTCACTTCACCACGAAGTTAAATCCACTTGCTGATTGGCCTTTGCACCTAACCAGTAAAGGTAAGGGGATGGGAGGTGAAGGTTCTTTCCTCCTTCTCTTTCCCCCCCCCCCACCCCAATGTTATGTTAACCATTGGTTGTGGAAAATTCAGTGTTGATCTCCTCGAGCCGTGTTCAAAACATTAGCTCGTCTGATGCCTCTAAGCAGGGTGGGGTGGGTGTGTCTAATTCTGCCCCTGGATATCTGGACGCTCCCTGCCCTGTAGTACTAGAGGCCAGCCAGATTGTAAGCATTGACAGGAGCCTGCTGCAGAGATGGTGTTGGGTTAATGACTGTCCTTGGGAGCAGGGTTATTGCATAGAATAGATTGGAAATCTGCAACCCCTGCATAAAGTCAACATTGTGTCCATTCGAGAACACTTGATTCTGCACCGACTGGGAGCCCAACCTTGTGCCTTGATGCAACTTGTGATAATGTGTCTTCTAGTGTTAAAAGTACAAGAAAATAATTCAGCTGTAGTATCTTTCAAGTAACGTTATTTCAGAATTTCCTGTTACTTGGGGTTGGGCCAGGTCCTCTATACATGTGCAGTCTAGGGCATGACAAAACTGGTACCCAAATCTGCTTTCTCAAACTTTCTAGGTGCACCTATTACAGTAACTGCTGTTCATTGTGACAAAATGCTCTTGAATAACTCCTGTGTCTCCTCCCATACAGTAACTGTTCAAGATGGCATCTGGAGCTAAAATTGGTCGCCCTGCGCCTGACTTCACCGCCAAGGCACTCATGCCAAGTGGAGAATTCCAAGACCTGACTCTGTCCAGTTACAAAGGTTTTTAAAAGAAAAAACTGATCTCTCGTCTCTTTTTAACATAGCATTACACTGGTTGCTAAAAATGAATTTGGGGAAGGAAGTTTTAAATCGGTATGCTGAATTGCAAACATCAGTGAACCCGAACAGGACTTTGTCCTAGTGTTGTAATTTGAGCAATTTGATATTGAAGTACAAAAGTTTGCTGAAGGTTGTACAGATTGGATTTATATTCCCTCTAGTATAGATGGTTACAGAAAATCTAAAGGTACAAACACATTAGTTGAGGGGGGACAGGAAGGTTGTAAAGATCATGGTTGGAAGGTGCTGTCAAAGTTGCAGTGCCATCTTGCACAATGATGAGCAGCTATAAAACCACTTCCTTCCTTCCTGGAAGGGGACAGTGACAGCAACTGCAATGTTGAACCTTGATGGTGTTAATGTCTTGTATTTAAACCCTCCTCAGATCTGGCCAGTCAGATGTGCTTTCATATGGGCAGCTCAGTGGTTAGCACTGCTTTCCTCATGGTGCAGAGGTCCCAGGATTGAACCTGGCTCTGCGTCACCATCTGTGCAGTTTGCACATTCTCCCTGTGTTTGCGTGGGTTTTGCCCCCACAACCCAAAGATGTGCAGGCTAGGTGGATTGGCCACGCTAATTTGTCCCTTAATTGGTAAAAATGAATTGGGTGCTTTTGTGGGATCGGCTGGGAATTGGTAGTATTATCAAGCCTGAGGCAAAGAATGGAAGAAATTAATTTTGGACTGGTACGAGTTCTGCATCATTGCTGGGAAGATGCAAGGACTATGTTTCTTTTTGCAAAGCAGCCTGTGCCTTGGAATGGGCAAGGCCAAATAAAATTGAGCCCTCGCACTTCAAAGACTAAATCATTCTTGTAAACGTTGGGAGTCCATTTTAGCTTTCCCTGCTTGCATGTCACCGAATCCAACTTTCTATTTGTTTTGAGATTTTTTTTTCCCCCTGTCTGTTACTGTGTCTCCATTATATTAATAATAAAAAATAAAAATAAAAAATTGCAATTTGCCACAGGTTTCTGCCTCAGTCAGATGCCTTACCAGATTTTTGATGATTCTTGCTACTTGTTGGCACCCATTATTACCAAGGCTGCAACTAGCTGAATAGAGTGGGTGTGTCATGGTTTGATACTAACTTTTCTTTTCCAACTCCAGGAAAGTATGTTGTATTTTTCTTCTACCCCCTGGATTTCACCTTTGTCTGCCCAACGGAGATTATTGCATTCAGTGACCGAGCTGCAGAGTTTCGCAAGATCAACTGTGAAGTAATCGGTGCCTCTACGGATTCTCACTTCAGCCATTTGGCCTGGTAAGAATTTCCATTAGTGATGGGCTTGGTTAGGATCTTTGGGCTTGTTGCTATGCTAGCGTCGCCATATAGCTTAATTTCAAAAGCATTCCTATTAACTAACTCCTCTTCCCATCTGTTTCACCTGTCTGAAATTCTACGAATAGATCAGTTGGCACAATTTTTTTCCCAAGTCATTGTGGAGCTGAATTATTAACTTGGGTTTTGCTGATGGCACCTTGGGGGGAGGGGGGGGCGGGGGAGAAGGGGAAGGCAGTAGAGCTCAAAACAATACTGGGTTTTGTTCTTCAGTCCTGCTTCTCTTGTGGTCAGGATTTTATTAACCTAGAGTTTTATTTTATAGTGAGGTGAGATGATTGCCTGTCACTAAACAGCAGTTAAATCTTTTGTATCTGTAACGAAACCTCCCCTCTTAATGCTGATGGCTTTTTGGCCCCAAATGCAAATGCATCAGCAGCTTAACTGGCCTTACCAGTTTATAACCTGTTGCTAGCTATAAATGTTAGCTTGAGCATAAGCCATTTCCTTCAAAAGGAAGTAAAAGTTTGGTGCTGTTGTCTTGTAATGGCCCATGCATTTGGTTATGTTTGGGGGTATCTAATGGGCATGTCTAGGTTTAATGCAGTTGAAAAGAATGTCAAATTCAACACAGCAACTAATGTCACACTTTCAGGACCAAGGTTCCTCGTAAACAGGGTGGCATTGGTCACATGGAAATCCCACTGGTTGCTGACATGAACCATTCAATTGCCAAAGAGTATGACGTTCTCAAGGAAGATGAAGGAATTGCTTACAGGTTGGTGAATCTGGGGGCAGGTGCTGGGAGGTTCCAGGTACTGATGTTCCTTGGGCTACTGTTCCTGAAGACTTAATATCATTGGGATCTTTTAGCCAGCTCTAACTATTTTTGGACAGAGACTGAGCTTTCTGGTAAATGCTTTTATAGTAACTTTGCCTCTTCTTTCTTTTTTTCCCCCCCCCACTTTCAGAGGACTCTTTGTTATTGATGATAAAGGAATTCTGCGGCAGATTACAATCAATGACCTTCCAGTTGGCCGATCGGTGGATGAGACGCTAAGGCTGGTGCAGGCCTTTCAATTCACTGACAAACATGGAGAAGGTGACTTTTTTTTATTTCCTAGTTGGAAGTGATCAGGGTGGCACAATAAAATGGTAGATAGCACTGTTGCTTCACCACTCCAGGGTCCCAGCTTCAACACCCAGCTTGGGTCACTTGTCTGTCTGTGTGGAGTCTGCATGTTCTTTCCTGGGTGGGGTTCTCTCAGCCCAGGCCAGCTGGAGAATTGCTGGGCTGGGCGTGAATTGTGCGACGCCAGACTGCCAAGGAGAGTGGAGAATCCCCGGCGCTGATTCTCTGCCTGGGATGGGCCGAGCAGACATTTAAATTATTTTAAAAAAAAGTAATGGTCTTACCTGGCGGGACCTTGGCATGCATCCATCTGGGGGTGGCCTGGTTGGGGGTGGGGGTCTGACCCCAGGGCGGGGCCTACCGATTGGCAGACTGGCCTCTCTGGCTGGGGGCCTCTTGCTCCACGCCCGCCCCTGTAGCTGCATGTTGTATCGGGGCCGGCGTCAACACTTAGCCTCAGAATGAAATGAAATAAATTGCTTATTGTCACAAGTAGGCTTCAAATGAAGTTACTGTGAAAAGCCCCTAGTGGCCACATTTGGGAGGCTGTTACGGGAATCGAACCGTGCTGCTGGCCTGCCTTGGTCTGCCTTCAAAGCCAGGGATTTAGCCCTGTGCTAAACAGCCATCAGAGAATCCCGCCCCCTGGGTCTGCATGGGTTTCCTCCAGGTGCTCTGGTTTCCTCTCCGTTCAAAGATGTGCAGGTTAGGTGGCTTGGCCTTGCTAAATTGCCCCTTGGTGTCAAAGTTACGTGGGGTTACTGGGATAGGGGTGGGAGGCATGGACTTAAGTAGGGTGCTCTTTCCTAATCGCCGGTGCCAACTCAATAGGCAGAATGGCCTCCTTCTGCACTGTAAATTCTATGATGCATACAAATAGACCAGGTAGACTTTTCCACCATGCTGGCTGAGCTGGGGTTGACACCAGCTCATCTGGAGGCATGGTCCATGTCATCACACCCCTGTAAACCTTGCTGGCCAAGATTGGGGGAGGGGATGTGAGAAGCAACATGGTGGGGAAAGTCCACTGATAATTATGTGAAGGGCAGGGACTTCTCTTGAATTAGCAGCAAGGGCTGTGCAATCTGAAAACTAAATCTCTCCACTCCAGTGGGATGTAATGTTCTGCAGCTGGATTGATTTGGGGTTTATGTCTGTTAATCCTTGCATTTTAAATGGCAGACCTGCAAAGATCATTAAGGGGCTTGAAGTAGCTTAGTGGTGACTCACTAGTACAAGAGCTAAGGACTACCTTTTTCATTGTATGACACTAATCATGTTCTCTTGTCAACCTCTAGTTTGCCCTGCTGGGTGGAAGCCAGGCCAGGACACCATCAAACCCAATTTGAAAGACAGCAAAACGTTCTTTGATAAACAGCATTAGATGTTTGGCCCAATTCCTCCTAGTGCGGAGGATTAAATGAGTGAAATGTTGTATTTTTGTTATGCCGGCACTTCGTGAAGACCTATTGTAGATTGCTGCACACTAGGCTGTTTTTGTCAGTATTTCTTCTTTGCATCTGTGCTCCCAGTGCAAGGTCCTGTGATGCTCTTGTAAATTTTTTTTTTTTTTTTTACTGTGCCAGAATAAAAAAATTGAAAGAGCAGAACTGTCTTTGCATTTAATGCTACTCTGATTGCTGAGCTCATTGAGCAACAATGAAAAAGCACATCTTGATGGGTGATGGCAGTGACATTTCACTGGGTGGCCAATTCCATCTTCTAAGTCACTTCACTTGTGCTACCTGTTTTCGGCATCAAGAACTACCAAAGGTGGAACATTTGCACGCTAGCCATCTCTGGTGAACAGAATTTGCAGTGAGCGAATCATTACAGATGGCACATCAAACACACTGTGCATTTCCCCATTACTTTACTGATGCAAGCAAGGCAGCACGGTGGTGCAGTGGGTTAGCCCTGTTGCCTCACAGCACAGAGGTCCCAGGTTTGATCCTGGCTCTGGGTGGAGTTTGCATGTTCTCTCCATGTTTGCGTGGGTTTTGCCCCCACAACTCCAAGATGTGCAGTCTAGGTGGATTGGCCACGCTAAATTGTCCCTTAATTGGGGAAAAATTGAATTGGGTACTCTAAATTTAATAAAATACTGATGCAAGCACTAGTGGATTCAACCTGGATTCTATTGCATCTTCGGTGTGAGTTTGTACATTCTCCCCAGGTCTGTGCTCCGGTTTCCTCCCACAGTCCAAAGATGTGCAGGTTGGGTGGATTGGCCATGCTAAATTGCCCTTGGTGTCCAAAAAGGTTAGGTGGGATAGGTGGAGGCATAGGCTTAAAGTAGGGTGCTCTCGGGCTGGTGTAGACTTGATGGGCCAAATGGCCTCCTATGATCAGAGGGAAGGGTGGAATAGGAAACCCAGGGTTTGCTACACTTTAAACTGTCATTGCAACCAAGTTTGATAAGCAAGTGAAACTTTGTTATCAGATCAATTAAGTTGGGTAGCTTTCCAGAACTTTGGCTGTGGTATGAAATACACATATATACTGCTTATGGAAATTTTTTGTACATTATTCACTTCAGTACACCCGATACAATTTGAAAAAAGCCAACCTTGGAAATGACCCCTGCCCCCATTTTTGTAGTTTGAAATATTGAACTTTTTACATTGCAACAGGTAACTGCCAATTAGACTGGTCATATAAATTCCCTGCATCAGTCCCCCTTCCTCATTGTTTTAAGGGCCCTTCACCGTACAATGGGTTGTTACTTACAAATGGCTGGTGCCCCCCCCCCCTCCCCTTTCTCGTCCCCAAACACAATCTTGGGCGGCACCTCTAAGAAGGCTGCTCATAATACCCTGACCAGTCTGGGGCATGTCCAGAGCATATGGGTGTGGTTGGCCAGGCCTCCCTGGTGCTATTCACACTTGTCCTTCGCCCTCTGGGAAGAACCTGCTCATTTGGGTTCTTGTCAGATGTGCTGTGTACCTCGTGTGCGTTCAGCTGCTTGAGGCTTAGCCTTGCACAGGTGGAGTTGGCCCTACCCTTGAGCCCCTAGGTTGGAGTTTGTTCTCATTTGGTAGGCCCAGCTCCTAGGGCTGCTAGTCTGTCACCCATGTAAAAGTCTCTGTCTGTGTAATTTCTCTTCCCTGTGCGCGCCCACCCCCCCCCCCCCCCCCAAAACCCAGGTCCTGCCTCCACCACTTGCGTGTGGTGTCAAGTATGGCTTGCTGCAGATGGGGGCAATGATGGACACATCAGGCTGATCAGAATTTTGCCTCCTCTGGTTCCAAGCTCTCGGGTCGCTACCACTACTGCTTGTGGAGCATTTTGCTGGCGGGGGTGGGAGCACTGTCATGGCGAGGGCCTCCGATGGTCATCCCTGTACATAAGGACACCTCTGTCCTTGTGCGCCGCCCCCCCCCCCCGCCTTGTGTACACGCATCAAAACCATACCTACTACTGAATGGACAAGGCCTTGGCTGTAGATCGGTATGGATCTAAACAGGAGGAACTTGGGCAGTACAATTATGATCTGCACCCTCCATGCCAGGGAAAGGGGAGTGTATCCCATCCCACATCCTTTTTATACTTCCCCAGATAGAGGAATTTGATTTGGGCATTTTAAATGGTGGACCCTCCAGCGCTGTCCCTCCCCCTGTTGGGTTCACTGGCAAAGCTTTCGCCTTTGTCCAGGTTTGAGTTTGGAGCTCGATAAGCTCCTGTGAAGCTTTGAGATTTCTTTCATGCCACTTTGCGGGTCCGAAATGAGTCGAGGAGCAGGATATCCACATAGTGAGACTCTGCTCTCTGCCCCCCACCTCTGATTCCCTTCTAGCTTCTTGTCGCTCTTGAGGCAATTCCTCTAAAGTGGCTGCCCTTCTTCTACCTACCCCCCCCCCCCCCAACCACCAGATGCTCTCTTCCCCGGTGGGAGATGTGCCGTGGACCCCGTCTCATACTTCCTGGCGCTAGCTTTCCCGCTAGTGTGGTGGCCCCCATCCCAGGGTTGACCTAACCCCCCCTCTTACACCCACTCAGCTCGTGTCCCCACTGTCTCCCCCTCCCCCTCTCCAGCGCCCTGCTGCTCTCGCCCCCTCCTTCCTAGGAGTTCTCCTGTTCATAGCGAGGCGACGCAGTCCCGTGCAACATTGTCCATTGTTTTTTCCCCTTCACCTTCTGTCTTCCTCACCGCAGCCTCTGCCGCTTGACCAGACCAATCTTGCAGACAAACTCGTCCGCCTCTCCCACGGCGGTGAATTAATGTTTTTTGCCCTAGTAAGTTACCCAGAGCCTGGCTGAGAATAACGTCCCGAATCAGACCTTGCTCCTGCACAGGGCCGCCTTTGCCAGATCCGCCTCTTGCCCTGATGCACCCTTATTTTATGTTCCTCCTAGTTGCCAGTCTTCGCAGCGAAGGATCTTTTCTCAGTCCTAGTATTTGTGCAGCTTGGCTATTATCGCTACCCTCGGTCCTGGGCTTTGGCCGGAGTGACCTGTGAGCCCTGTCGATCTCCGGCGGTTTGGGGGAGCTGCCCCTCCCAACCAGGTTGCCCAGCATTTGGGCCACGGCGTCAGTTGAGTCCCTGCCCTCGATCCCCTCTGGCAGGCCCATTATCTGAATGTTCTGCCTCCTCGATCGATTCTCCTGGTCCTCGACTTTCCCTTTCAGGCTCCCCTGGGTTGCCACCAACCTCTTGATCTGCGCCTTCATTGTGACGATTCTGTCGTCCTGATCCGTTGGGGCCTTTTCCAGTTCTCTGATCACATTCCCCAGGGCTTCCAGTTTTTTCCCCATGTTGTCTAGCGGCACCTGCATGGTGACTAGTGCCTGGTGACTGTCACCTTTACCTCGGCCTTAATGTCATCCTTCATTGCATTTAGTTCCCTGGTTAGGAACATCCTCCATCCATCTCCGGGTGGGGGGGGAGCTTGTTTTCCGTGTTGCCAGTCTCCCCCTCGCAGGGGAGGTTGAGGACCCTTCGCCTTGTGGGTTAGCCGACCCACTTGCTCGCCGCTCCTGTACCTGTGCCGCAGTTTCTGATGTTCCTGCGGCCTCTCGAGCGGTTGTTTCCTGGTGTTTTGTTATTCGTACTATTGTTGAGGGTGAGGGCATCCTCAAGTCTGATTTTTGCAGGCTAAATTTGGCCTAAAGTGCCCATTTGTCTGTCGTATGGAGGGGAACCACCTGAAAAGTGACTACTCGGCACATTGACGTCACCGGAGGTTCGCTGCTATGGAAATTTGGGATTATTAAAGTCTGTCGGAGCAGATTACTCTTCCCCCTTCAATTTTAGCTTTCTGAGAATGATGGTAAGTTAGAATATCAAATTTCCGTCTCTTATTTCTGATGTCCAATGCTCCCACTTTTTTTACCCTCATAATTCTAACTCGCGACAAGTCCCTTTCATCCATTACCCCCCCTGCGCACTCATCCCTCCCTATCTCTGAAATCCCCTCCGGCCACTGGGCTCTGTTCGATCTCTGCTTTTAGGGTCCAACAAAGACGACCTTGTGGCTTTCACAGTCTGTTCTGAGCCCCAGGAAGGCTCCGCGACCAGGGAGCAGAACGTGGAACAGGGGGCGGGATTCTCTGTTGCCCGACGTTGGAACGGCGATCGGGCGGAGAATGGCTCCCGAAGCCGAAATCGTGGCAGATGGCGGTCTGATGCCGGGTCGCAATACTCCGCCCCCTCCAGATCGACGTCATCGCGCCGCGCAGTTGCAACCGCGTTCACATCTCATTATCGGGCCCACTCGCGATGCTCGGCCTCTGAGGGGCCGGGTTCCCGACGCTGCTGTCCACGTGTGGCCTCAACAGCCTTGAGCCTGGCATGGTGGCTGCAGAGAGAGGACATACGGACAGCGCCCATCATCGCCAACAATCGTTTTCCAACAGTCGTGCCTCTGGCCGTGGAGCTTCTGCTGGGACTGGGGGGTGGTATGAGGTGGGCTGTGGGGGGGGAGTGGTATGAGGTGGGCTGTGGGGGTGGGGGAGTGGTATGAGGTGGGCTGTGGGGGTGGGGGGGGGAGTGGTATGAGGTGGGCGGTGGGGGTGGGGGGGGGAGTGGTATGAGGTGGGCTGTGGGGTCAGGGTGGACAGGGTGCCATCTTTTCTGGCTCGATCGGTGCGTATGTGGGGGCGTACGCGCGGCTGCAGCTTGTCAGCCCTGCTTGTGACCAGCACGGACCCGGCGATTTCCCCCTCTTTTGTCCGCCCGTGTTCTGTGGGTGTTTCAAGGGCAGCACGGTAGCCTTGTGGATAGCACAATTGCTTCACAGCTCCAGGGTCCCAGGTTCGATTCCGGCTTGGGTCACTGTCTGTGTGGAGTCTGCACATCCTCCCCGTGTGTGCGTGGGTTTCCTCCGGGTGCTCCGGTTTCCTCCCACAGTCCAAAGATGTGCGGGTTAGGTGGATTGGCCATAATAAATTGCCCTTAGTGACCAAACTTGCCCTTAGTGTTGGGTGGGGTTACTGGGTTATGGGGATAGGGTGGCGGTGTTGACCTTGGGTAGGGTGCTCTTTCCAAGAGCCGGTGCAGACCCGATGGGCCGAATGGCCTCCTTCTGCACTGTAAATTCTATGATAAAGTGGCGTCGGTGCTAGCCCCTCACTGGTAGCAGAATTGTTGCGGGTGGGGCGCTGATTTATCCGACGTGGAACGCCATCGATCCTCCGTCAGCGTCAGCACTTAGACTCGGGAACGGAGAATCCAGCCCAGGAAATTTAAGCCTAACATCTGCTTGGAAAAGGTGCAACAAAGAAAACCTTGCATTTCGAGAGCACCTTTCACATCCACAGGTTGTCCCGAGGCAATGTATCACATTTGAAATGTATCACATTTGAAGTGTAACCACTTGCAGGAAATGTGGCAGTTACATTTTCCACAGCCAGATCGTGGCCAATTATGTTTTTTTTGTTGTGTTGGTTGAGGGATAAATATTGGCCAGGGAGAACTTCCCTGCTCTTCAAAATGGAATCTCTCATAACCCACCGGGTGAGAGGTGCTGACCTCTGATCATGACTGACAGTGTGGAGGTGATGGACAGGTGGAGGGAGGTGGTACCATCAGCGCACAGACGGAAGCTGATCGTATGCCTAATAGATCAGTGTGTCGAAGTACTGTGTCCGAGCCATAAGGAACAAGATGATCCAAAATTCGATGCCAGCTTTGCAGCCGATGAAGGCAGTGGGAATACAAAAGAATGCAGCTGGACTAAGAGGAGAGCTGGTTACCCAGGGTCCCAGCTGATTGTTATCCTGCAGCCTGTGCTACAGTGCAGAAGGAGGCCATTCGGCCCATCAAGTCTGCACCGACCCTCTGAAAGGGTACCTACTTGGGTCCACTCCCCCACCCGCAACCCTACCTAACCTGCACATTCTTGGACACAAAGAGGGAATTTAGCATGGCCAATTCATCTAACCTGCATGTCTTTGGACTGTGGGAGGAAACCAGAGCACCCGGAGGAAACCCCCGCAGACACGGGGAGAACGGGCAGACTCCGCACAGACAGTGACCCAAGGTCGGATTCAAACCCGGGTCCGTGATGCTGTGAGGCAACAGTGTTAACCGCTGTGCCACCCAAAAATAGAATTCCCATCCCTTTCTATGTCATTTCCATCTGCCATGGCATCCTTCCCATGCCATCCCAGATCCGTCCCCCATCCCATCCCACCTCTCCATGCTGCCCCCATCTTCTGCCATCACCAACCACTGAGAATTGGAGGTGTGTCACGCACTCCAGTCCCCCATGCCTCCGTGTGTGCCAGGCCCAGCCCACCAAATCAACCCACCGGCCAATCTGAATCATACAATGGCTGCAGCACAGAAGGAGGCCATTGTGTCCATGCCGGCCCTCTGTGGGCGGCACGGTAGCACAGTAGTTAGCACTGTTGCTTCACAGCGCCAGGGGTTTGATTCCCGGCTTGGGTCGCTGTCTGTGCGGAGTCTGCAAGTTCTCCCTGTGTCTGCGTGAGTTTCCTCCGGGTGCTCCGGTTTCCTCCCACAAGTCCCGAAAGACGTGTTAGGTGAATTGGACATTCTGAATGCTCCCTTTGTGTCCCCGAACAGGCGCCGGAATGTGGCGACTAGGGGATTTTCACTGTAATGCCATTGCAGTGTTAATGTAAGCCTACTTGTGACAATAATTAAGATTATTATAAATCCTACTCAGCCATTTGCGATCTCTGTCTTTCCCGGTGGCTGGGCAGTCTCTCCCCATTTCAGATAATTATCCGAATTCCCTTTCAAAAGCCACGGTTAAGTCTTAAGATTTCTGGTCTCAAGAACACAGCTAATCCAAAACATTATCACAGTATATTATAATTCACATTTGCAGCAACACAGCAAATGAAAGCCAAAATCTATTCATTCGTCCCCTTCTCCTGCTGAAAGTGGTTACTCCTTCCAGAGCCAATCATCCTCACCGCACTCGCCATTATTCATGTCCGTGTCTTAATGCTGAAGAATAAAAGGAATTGCTTTTTCTAAAACACCTTACATTTTACCAGTGCCTGTCAAAGTGCTTCAAGTCGACGGGGTCCCTTTGAGTCGCGGCCACCGTTTTGATGCTCAAAGGCAGCAGCCAGTTTACAGGCATCAATGAGATCAATAGCCAAGTGATGTTTGTTTTGCTGGTGTGGTGTTGGCCATGGGGGTCAATACTGGCCAGCTCACTGTGGGGGTACCTTGGCTGCTCTTTCTCAAATTGTTGCCGTGCGATCCTTGGCACCCAGCTGACAACAATTTTTTTTTTGGTGCCCAGTCTGCCGAAGCACAAAGTAAAAACGGCACAGAGACCCAAGTCATGTGACCGAGATCTGAGCGCCATGGAAAACTAGAATCCCAGACACGGATAGGGCGAGATCCCAAGAGAGAAGCAACAGGAAAAACTCCAACCCCCCCAAAAAGAGTCCCAGAGAGGGGCAGGAAAAGATCCCAATTCTTTTTTTTAAAAGATAGGAGTAAAGAAACAGACTCCAAACAGGAAAAGGGCAGCAGGGAGCAGAGTTTAAGTGAAGAAGGGTTGGTGACTCCTTTGTGCGGGACGCTGGGACAAAGGTATCCCTTTGGATCAGTAGGCTTCTGCTCAGCCCGGCTAAAGATCTGAAGTTGTGCTGGTTGGCTGGTGCTTGATTGCCTACTTGGAATCCAGGGGAACGCAATCCGGGAGACACGATTGGAACCCTGCAAGATGGACCGTTTTTGACGCTGCCTAAGTTGGAGTGACTTTCAGAGAGAATTCTCAGTTTAGATCTTCGAGGGTGAAGATTAGAATGCCTCAGGAGAGAGAGAGACAGAGATTCAGGGAGATTGGTTGACCCACAGTGTTTACTATTGTATGGGTGGACTGTTTGCGATATCCATGGACTATGCCTTGGTCACATCTATCCCTTATTGTGTAGTCTGGTGTGTTTGACCACAGTTTGCTTGCTAATTCACACATATCTCATACTTGCCCTGAATATGCAATAGAATATAAGATGGATATTGTATATTGTTTTATCTTTCTCATCTTTGTATCATAAAGTTTATTTCTTGGAAGACCAGAAATACATCACCCCTGGCAATGTAGTCTTTGCTCATTACGGCACTGGACTGGCAGCTGTGAGTAAAAGTTCCTAATTCTTTTTTATTTGTTGAGACTTGCAGCCATGACCCATCCATCCTCCCTTTTTACTACCAATCAGCATTTTGTAGTTCCCTTCAAATTGATGGTAGAGTTCAGCACCATTGGGTTGAAAACAGGGGAAAACAATTGGCAAGTGGTTCAGATGTTCATCTTGCCTTCAGACAGGGAGGGACTGTGAAGCTCAACCAGCAACAACTTTGAGGATCTGTCCCAGGCAACAATCAGGAGAGACCAAAATCTCTTTTGCCTCAATGGATGTAGCTGGAGGAGGTGCATTGTGGGGCGTTTCCAGTCATGATCTTTGACCTTTGACACTTGAGTCACGCCAATCTCATGACACTGTTTCCTTTTTAGTAATATCGGTTCATCAGCCAATGAGGGATGAGGTTTGTCAGGGATGTGGGCCCAGTGGTTAATAAATGGAGTCAGAAAATGTAGGAGGTTATTTGCAACATGGAAATACAATGCAGGGGTACGGGGCTAGAACAGGGCTGCCTGGATTTCTCCGAAGAGGGTAAGCCTGGGCTGGATGGGCTAATTGGGCACCATCTGACCCCCCCCGGCGACTTTAAGAGGCTCTGGCAAAATTTGAAAAAGGGAAAAAAACAGGTTTTCAATGTAGGCTCCTTATCGGAACTATCATGAGAATGGAGAAAAACACCAAATTGCATACAGACATAAGTGATCTTTTAAATAAGATGCGTTTTTTAAAAATGCACATACGGGCAGCACGGTAGCATAGTGGTTAGCACAATTGCTTCACAGCTCCAGGGTCCCAGGTTCGATACCCGGCTTGGGTCACTGTCTGTGCGGAGTCTGCACGTCCTCCCCGTGTGTGCGTGGGTTTCCTCCGGGTGCTCCGGTTTCCTCCCACAGTCCAAAGATGTGCAGGTTAGGTGGACTGGCCATGCTAAATTGTCCTTCGTGTCCAAAATTGCCCTTAGTGTTGGGTGGGGTTGCTGAGTTATGGGGATAGGGTGGAGGTGTGGGCTTGGGTGGGGCGCTCTTTCCAAGATCCGGTGCAGACTCAATGGGCCGAATGGCCTCCTTCTGCACTGTAAATTCTATGATTCTATGAAGCCAAAGATATCTGAAGATGTGAATTCTGAGATTGTAAATTCAGTCACTGTCTGAATTGTTGCAGTCTGGGTGACACTAAACGAGAGACAATGGAATATCACGCCCATTTTCCAGGCAGGGATATATCACACAATTATTCTGGCTCAGAGGAGGCCACACGGCCCGTAGTGTCCGCACCAGTTCTCCAAACGAGCATCATGACTTTGTGCCATTGCCCTGCCTTGTCCCCCTGTACCCCTGCACATTGTTCCCGTTCAAGTAACCATCTAATGCAGGGTTTCTCAAACGGTGCCTCGAGACCCATGGGTGGGTCGCGGGTGGGTATCGGAAGTGTCACGGAGCGATCGGTCGCGGCGTTTCTGTTCGCAGAAGAAGCGCCTAACGGCTGCGACCGGTTTTTAAATGGAGGATGCAGTCTTCCAGCCAGAAGCGGCACAGAGAGCAGATCATGCACCCAGCATGTACACTGACATCACACGACCTGTCCACTGACACCATGTGACCTGTACGTCCATGCTTTTGGCGCAAAATCAGGAGGAGAGATACCTCCATTTTCTAGCTGCGAGCAAGCGAGGCAACAGGACTGTGAAGAACTGAAGATGGATCGTTTTAAGCAAAGAAAAATCTAAAATCGGGAACTAAGCAGTGTAAAGATGATTTCTTGCTTTGTTAATTGCAATCAGGATGCAAAGCCCATGTGTGTTATATGCAGGGAAGTACTGGCAAATGATAATTTAAAACCCTCAAAACTTCAAAGGCATGGTGAGTTCGAGGACAAACCTCTTGATTTTTTTCAAAGGATGTAGCGAGAGCTTAAATCATCAGCTGAAGTCTTTAGCAGAAATGTAACATGGAACGAAAAAGCAAGTGAGAGCGTGAGGACCAAGCAGGCTCACCTGTCGCATTAAAGATTATCGAAAATGGTGGATCGTGAAGGTCGGCCGGTTGGTAAAAGTGGGTCCTGGGAAAAAAAGTTTTGAAAACACTGATTGCCCTCTTGAATGCATCGATTGAACCTTCCTCCACCACACCTGCAGACAGTGCATTCCAGACCCCAGCCACTCAGAGTGTAAAAATATTTTTTCCTTGCAAAAAATGGCAGCTGATTATCATGTCATAAAGAATGAATGATATCCTGTAAGTAATGCCCTGGACCTATTTGTGGATTTTCACCTTCTAAGTGTACTCAGAAGATCGGCATGAAAAGGCCAGCTGCAACACTTGGTGTGTCAGAGTGTGTGACTCAGAGGAAAACATTTTGCAGGTAACACTCTCTCTGATTGTTGAAACAAGCCAAGTAATTAAAGTCACGGCTAAAACGAAAACCAAATCATTAAAATGGAGGATGGGGAATTACATCAATCAATTGCAGGTAATATTGGACTTAAAGGCAGGCAGCATCATATGGCTATTACGATGGTAACACTGGGCTTTTTTTAAGGTGGTATGGGCATTGAATCTTGGTAAATAGTGTTTTATAGACGCGCATCGTCCATGTTTGAGACTAGGCTCGATCAACACTTCCAGTAAACGTCATTTGTATTAGTTGTGGCTCACTGGGCTCACTCTTGCATCTGAGTCACAATGATGTGGGTTCAAACCCCCTTCACGAGACTTGAACTTGTAATCCTACATGGTACTCCAGTGCAGGACTCAGGGAGTGCTGCATGGTTGTCGGATCTTTTTTTTAAATTCATCTATGGGGTGGTGGTCATCTCTGGCTAGACCAGCTGTATTTTCCCCTTGAGAGGGTGGTGGTGAGCCAACTTCTTGAACCGCTGCAGTCCACGTGGTGTAGGTACACCCACAGTGCTGTTAGGAAGTTCCAGGATTTTGACCCAGCGACAGTGAAGGAACGGCGATGTATTTTCAAGTCAGGATGGTGAATGGCTTGGACGGTGGGAGGGGATAGAGGAAACTTAGTGATGGTGCTCCCGTGTTCTCGTCCTTCACGGTGTAAAGGTTGTAGGTTTGGAAGGTGCGAAGGAGTCTTGGTGAGTTGCTGCAGTGCATCTTGTAGATCAGCGATAGTGAATGGGCCGCATGAGTGGCCCTCCTTCATTTCAGTGGGCCGCAAGATTAAAATCAGGGTTGTTCACGAACCGTGACCTCATGAATAAGATTAAATACATTGAATACACGCCAAATATTTCATAACTAGTTATGGAAAATGTTTAATCATTTATATATTGATCGAGCTGTCATCAACTTCAAATGGTAAAGACAAAAGAAAAAGTTACACTTTAGACACAGGGGGAACGTACGGCTCTCACGGTCAATGTTGTGGGCAATCAGCTCGCTCCTCACTTCACTCGCCCTCGCTTTACGTGTGAATCACTTCAGTCAGACCAGGAGGGAAAAAAACTACACGTGCAGAAATCAGCGGAAAAAGATTTAGACAAAACGATTGGATGAGTCTGAAATGCAAAAAGGAACCTCGGCAGGGTCACATTTTTATTGTCTTGACTCTCCCGGACAGAGACAGCGGCAACCTGTCCCATCTATTAATCTCCTCTTTCGTCCCCTCCACTAAACTTGCCAGGTTTAACTTGTGAAGCTGGGCCCAGTCCCGTGCCGCCTGAATGCCCAGATAACAGAAGCTCTCTCTTGCCAAGCGAAGTGGGGGCCCACTCACACATCCCTCCCATCCTCCGGAGCCAGTCAGGAACCTCTCGCTCTTTGTCACTGAGCTTGTATCCGGAAAAGGAGCCAAACTTGCTCAGAATCCACAGAATCTTGTTGAATTACTCCATGGGATTAGAAATGTGCAACAGGAGGTCATCCGCAGACAAAGAATCGGGGCTCCACGCCCAACAACCCCCTCCCCGCTCAATACACCTCCATTCCCCAGACGCATAAAGAGCCATCGCCAATGTCTCAATTGCAAGGGCAAAGAGCAGAGGAGAGAGTCGGCACCCCTGTCTCGTCCAGCGCTGCAAAGTAAAATACTCAGAGTTAACCCCGTCAGTGGAGATGCTTGCTTTCAGGGCTTTGTACAACAGTCTAACCCAGTCCACGGATCCCTGTCCGAACCCAAACCGCTCCAAACTCTCAAACAGATACCCCCATTCCACTCGGTAGAATGCCTTCTCGGCATCCACTGACACCACAACCTCCACCCGGCTTCCTCCTGCGGGCATCATTATTACGTCCAATAAGGGCGGCGTGCGGCGCAGTGGTTAGCACTGGAACTGTGGCGCTGAGGACCCGGGTCCGAATCCTGGACTTGGGTCACTGTCCGTGTGGAGTTTGCACATTCTCCCCGTGTCTGCGTGGGTTTCACCCCCACATCCCAAAGATGTGCAGGATGTGCTAAATTGCCCCTTAATTGGGAAAGAAAAATAATTGAGTACTAGAAAAAAAATTTTTTTTAATGATTACGTCCAATAGCCTCATGATCATCTTTTTAAAATAAATTTAGGCCCGGGGCCAACCCTGACTGCATCAAACACACACCCCAACTCCTCCCGTAGGCCTACTGGGGCCCCCAATCCCTGAGCCCTCGTCCGATCCACCCTTGAAATTCTAATTAATCCAGAAATTACCGTCTTAGTTCATGCCCTGGCGGAGGTTCCGATTGGTATAGTCTTTGATGGAAAGACTCAAAACTTTTATTGATCCCTGCCAGGTCCGTTGCCACCTTACACCCCTCACCCTACCTATTTCCCTAGCAGCCGTCTGCTTCCTCAGACGGTGCACCAGACATTTTGTTGACCGTTGCCCAGGCAAGGGTGGATTATGGGTTCTTCCATATTGTTTGGTTTTATTGGCTGTTCCTGTTTTAGCATTTTCTGGATATTCCTTCAATAAATTTCCTATCAATGTTCTAGGTAGTTCACATGGCGGCACAATGGTTAGCACTGCTGCCTCACAGAGCCAGGGACCCGGGTTCGATTCCCGGCTGGGTCACTGTCTGTGTGGAGTCTGCACGTTCACCCCATGTCTGCGTGGGGTTCCTCCGGGTGCTCCGGTTCCCTCCCACAGTCCAAAGATATGCGGGTTAGTTGGGGTGGCCATGCTAAAGTGCACCTTAATGCCCAGGGATGGTGTAGGATAGGGCACGGGGTTGTGGGAGTAGGGCAGGGAGGATGGGGGTGTGGAACTGAATAGAGTGCTCTTTCGGGGGGTAGGGGCGACTCGATGGGCTGAACGACCTCCTTCCGCACTGTAGGGAGTCTATGATTCTATGATGCCGCTTTATGAATGAGACATTAAACCAAATCTCATCTACCTTCCCAGAGCAAGGTGTAAGGTGCTACCTTAATGAAGAGCAGGAGAGTTTTTACCCTGGTGTCCTGGCCAATATTTATCTCTTAATCAACAACACCAAAACAGATGATTGGCCTATTTATCCCGTTGCCTTATAGAACTGTGGAACCATAGGATTCCTTGTTCGGTCTTACTGTGCAGGGATTGGCTGCAGTGCTTCCCATATTCCAACAATAACTATGTGTGGTGTTATGTATTAGGGGTATTAAGGTACCCTGTGATGCCGAGAGGCTATTGGTGGATAACGCTGGGTCCCGATTGGATCAGCCGCCTGCTGGCTCCACCCAATAAAGCGGAGTATAAGAGCCCGGGTTCTCCCAGCAGCCGCATTCTGTAACTGTGCTGCTGGGGAACAAGTCTGCATAATAAAGCCATCGTTCGACTCCTTCTCATCCCGTCTCGTGAGTGATTGATTGTGCTACAATTTATTACGCAGGTTTGTTCCCCAGCAGCACAGTTACCCCCTCTGGAGCTCCACACACCCCCCCAACACCAATCACCCCCTCCCTCCCACCGGCGCACCCCACAGCCGCCCTCTTCCCTGGTGGATCGGTCCTTCCCCCGGCCCCGAATAAGGGTATTGGAGCGGGAAGAGACATCGCAACACTCCCAAGATTGTAGCACAATCAATCACTCACGAGGCGAGATGACAAGGAGTTTATTACGCAGACTTGTTCCCCAGCAGCACAGTTACAGAATGCGGCTGCTGGGAGAACCCGGGCTCTTATACTCCGCCTACTGGGTGGAGCCAGCAGGCGGCTGATCCAATCGGGACCCAGCGTCTATCCACCAATAGCCTCTCGGCATCACAGGGTACCTTAATACCCCTAATACATAGCACCGCACTATGGAAGCACTTAATTGGTTGTACAGTCTTTTGGGATGCCCTGCGGCTTTGAATGGCGCTATATAAATGGGAGTTTATATTGGAGAGTGAATGCATCCAATACAGGAGCCAAGGCAAGTCTGTTCCTTCCTACATCATGTATCCCAGTAGAGGGCACTGGTTGACAAGTCTGAAGGCCTGGTCGATCTTCTTACCTCTGTGGCCCTGGGGTGCAGAAGCTGATTAGGAAACAGCACAGATCATAGAATCGCAGAATTGGTACAGTGCAGAAGGAGGCTGTTCGGGTCTGCTTCCGCCTTCTGACCAATTGGCTATGTAACCTGGGACCCTGCAATGGATAGTGAGAAATACTGGGGCATGTAGGTGGACGTAATATTGTTGTTCTTCGAATGAGCCTGCAAGAGGTGCTATTGGACAGTGGAAACTTCTGTCGTGTTTAAAAGCATTAGTTATGCCTCTCGTTCTCACCAGAGGGCACTGATACAACATGACCGTTTTGCAAAGGAGGCAAGCCATCACTTGCGATCAAAGTGTAAAGACAGGGATTGAGATAAACGGTGAGGGTGACAATCACACTGACATTTTCTAATCATCTCAGGAAGGAGTCATCACCTTGAACAGATTTACCCACCGAACGTTAGTGTTTCAAACAAACCTGCTGGACATTAACCTGGTGTTGTAAGATTTCTTACTGTGCTCACCCCAGTCCAACACCAGCATCTCCACATCATAACAAACTTCTCGGCTCTCTGAGCGGGAGAGGAAAATACAGGCCGGCCGGTGATGATTGCAAAGGTCAAAGGGAGAGAGCGCAAGGTTCTCTCCTGAAAGCTGGGAGAGGGGGTGCCAAGGCTGAGGTTGGTGAGGGCGGAGGTCCCAGAGATAGAGTCACCGCAGCTCTAATCTGCGGAGTAAGGGAGGGGCAATGGAGAAGGCAGCACATTGAGGAGGAGATGGAGGAGAGAGAGATGAGACAAGTTCATGGGAGGATTTGAGGGTAAAGTGGAGAACCAAGAATTCTATTCCCTAGAGCCTGGGGAGTCCAGGAAGATGGAAATGACTTGGATTGGGTATGAATGTCGGTGAGTAATTGAGGAGATTTTGTTCTCCCTCGTGTCCTCTATGATAAAGACTCAGTAAATCAGTGTCCACTTGTGTGTCAAGTGAGACGGTGATGTAGAGGTCATGTCACTGTGTTAAATCCAGTGTCCCAGGCTAATGCTCTGGGGGTATGGGCTCGAATCCCACCATAGTAGTTGGTGGTATTTAAATTCAATGAATAAAATCTGGAATTGAAAGCTCGTCTTAGTAATGGTGACCATGAAACCATCAGCCATAATCCCATCTGTTTCACTACTATCCTTTCACGAAGGAAATCTGCCACCCTTACCTGGTCTGGCCTGTGTGTGAATCCAGACTCCACAGCAATGCGGTTGTCTCTTAACTACCCTTTGTAATAGCCTCGAAAGCCATTCAGTTCATGGGGCAATTAGGGATGGGCAATGAATGCTGACCTTGCCAACGATGTCCACATCCGACAAATGAATTTAAACAAACTTGCTGACACCTTTTTCTCCTGCAGTATAAATGATTGTGTAGTTTGAAATTTGGCATTCTTGTGTTTGTCCGGAAGCAGTGCAAGCCAAGAAGCTTCGGCAAGGTGTGTCTCTCTCGTCAGCAATATTCGGCATATCCTGCAGTGCTGGAGGGTTGGGAGGCCAGCAATAAATATGCTGGAGGAGACAAATCTCGAAGTATGCAAGTTACAGCCTGGAAGTTAGAGGTGGCGGAGAGTTTGGGGCAGAGACAAGAGATGATTTGAAAATGAATACAGATGTGAAGAAATGATTAATACTAAATCTGAGCAGAGTTTAAAAATCTTCCTCGTAAAGTAGTTTAAAATGTATAACATCTTGCTGGCATTTTCCTTCAAATTTATAAGGTTGACCGTACTCCTCTTTGTCACAATAATTATATTTAAAATACATATCAAGTATATTTGTTTTAATTAATTCTCCTATTGAAGGCACTACAAGTAAGGATTGATCGATTTTTTACAAACACATCGGGCGTGATTCTCCACTCCCGCGCCGGTTGGAAGAATCGCCTGGGCTGCCAAAATTTCCGGGGACGCCGGTCCGACGCCCTCCCGCGATTCTCCCAAGCGGCGGGAACGGCCCCGTCGAGTTCCGCGGGCCGCAGGCCGGAGAATCGCCGGAGACACCCAAAATTGCGATTCTCCGGCACCCCCGCTATTCTCAGGCCCGGATGGGCCGAGCGGCCAGCCCAAAACGGCGGCTTCCGCCCGGCGCCGTCCACACCTGGTCGCTGCCGTCGGGAACAGCGCGGGAACGCTGGGGTTCACGACGGCGTGGCCACTTCGGCGCAAGAGTGGAGAATCCCGCCCCTGGTGTAAACCTAATGGATCACTCCTGGTGAATGTTGGGCTGCAAACAGGCATCATGGTCTTCACGGACAATGGGCGGGATTCTCCACACCCGCGCCGAAGTGCCCACGCTGTCGTGAACGCCGTTGAGGTTCATGACGGCACGAACCGGCCCCTATCTCGACCAATTCAGGGCCCGATAATGGGCTAGGATCGGGGCCGCATCATCTACATGCACCAGGCCTTGTCGCCGCATAATGGCGGCGCCGCATACATGACGCGGCCAGCGCCGCATAACTGGCGTCACCCGCGCATGCGTGGTTGACGTCCTCTCCGTGTCCGCCCCGCAAGAAGATGGCGGACGGATCTTGCGGGGCCGCGGAAGGAAGGAGGTCCTCCTCCAGAGAGGACGGCCCGACGATCAGTGGGCACCGATCGCAGATTGGATGGTACCACCCCCCCCCCCGCCCGGTGCAGGATCCCCCCTCCTCGCCCGCAGGCCGCCCCCCCCCCCCCCCCCCCCCCCCCCCCCCAGCGTTCCCACGTTGTTCCCGACGGCAGCGACCAGGTGTGGACGCCGCCGAGGGGGAACCCGCCGTTTTGGCCTGGCCGCTCGGCCCATCCGGGCCTCAGAATAGCGGGGGTGCCGGAGAATCGCCATTTTGGATGTCTCCAGCGATTCTCTGGCCTGCGGCCCAAGGAACGCGCCGGGGCCGTTCCCGCCGCTTGGGAGAATCGCGGGAGGGCGTCGGACCGGTGTCCCGGGAAATTTTGGCGGCCCAGGCGATTCTCCCAACCGGCGTGGGAGTGGAGAATCTCGCCCGAAGTGCCACAATGTTCACTCTGAACAAGTCCACAATCACAACAATCTGACTAATCACAGGATCTGTGCAAGTCTGAATGTCTCACATGAAGTGGGCAGCACAGTAGCACAAGTGGCTAGCACTGTGGCTTCAAAGCGCCAGGGTCCCAGGTTCGATTCCCTGCTGGGTCACTGCACGTTCTCCCCGTGTCTGCGTGGGTTTCCTCCGGGTGCTCCGGTTTCCTCCCACAGCCCAAAGACGTGCAGATTAGATGGATTGGCCATGCTAAATTGCCCTTAATGACCAAAACGGTTAGGAGGGGTATTGGGTTATGGGGATAGGGTGGAAGCGAGGGCTTAAGTGGGTCGGTGCAGACTTGATGGGCCGAATGGCCTCCTTCTGCATTGTATGTTCTATGTTATATGTTCTAACTGCCAGAGTTAGAGATACAAATCATGTGACTCACAAATTGGATCATACATGTTGATGAACTGGAAAAGAGTTGGGTCGAACATATCTTGCGCTGCAGGCCAAGGAATCACAGACACCCCACCTTCCTATCGCGTTGGCCAACTTGCTGATTCATACCTCTTTATTCTTGCACCCATGAAGGTTACCAGAGCTGGGAACACTTTTCATAAGAATGTATGAAGTAGGAATTGAAATAGGCCATTCGGCCCTTTGTGCTATCCCCGTCCGCCATTCAACAATATCGTGGCTAATGCCTGGGTGGGGTGCTCTTTCAGAGTCGGTGAGAATTAGATGATGGTATGGTGGCACAATGGTTAGCACTGCTGCCTCACAGTGCCAGGGTCCCGGGTTCAATTCTGGCCTTGGGTGACTGTGCGGAGTCTGCACGTCCTCCCCGTGTCTGCGTGGGTTTCCTCCGGGTGCTCCGGTTTCCTCTCACAGTCCAAAGATGTGCGTGTTAGGGGATTGGCCACCCTAAGTTGTCCCTTTGTGTCAGAAAATGTGCCGGTTCGGTGGGGTTACACAGATAGGATTGGGGAGTGGGCCTCGGCAGGGCGCTCTTTCGGAGGGTCGTGCAGACTCGATGGGCCAAATGGCCTCCTTTTGCACTGTAGCAATTCTATGATTGATCGTCTATTTCAACTCCACCTTCCCGCACTATCCCCAAATCCCTTTGTATTCAAAAATCCATCAATCACTGTCTTGAATATATTCAACAGATGAGCATTCAGAAGGTTCTGGGTAGGAAGTCCCAAAGATTCACAACATTTTGAGGGAAATGGACACTCAAGTGGATAGAGCTGTGAAGAAGGCCTATGGTGTGCTCGCGTTCATTAACAGAGGGATTGAATTTAAGAGCCGTGAGGTGATGATGCAGCTGTACAAAACTTTGGTAAGGCCACATTTGGGGTACTGTGTACAGTTCTGGTCGCCTCATTTTAGGAAGGATGTGGAAGCTTTGGAAAAGGTGCAAAGAAGATTTACCAGGATGTTACCTGGAATGGAGAGTAGGTCTTACGAGGAAAGGTTGAGGGTGCTAGGCCTTTTCTCATTAGAACGGAGAAGGATGAGGGGCGACTTGATAGAGGTTTATAAGATGATCAGGGGAATAGATAGAGTAGACAGTCAGAGACTTTTTCCCCGGGTGGAACAAACCATTACAAGGGGACATAAATTTAAGGTGAAAGGTGGAAGATATAGGAGGGATATCAGAGGTAGGTTCTTTACCCAGAGAGTAGTGGGGGCATGGAATGCACTGCCTGTGGAAGTAGTTGAGTCGGAAACATTATGGACCTTCAAGCAGCTATTGGATAGGTACATGGATTACGGTAAAATGATATAGTGTAGATTTATTTGTTCTCAAGGGCAGCACGGTAGCATTGTGGATAGCACAATTGCTTCACAGCTCCAGGGTCCCAGGTTCGATTCCGGCTCGGGTCACTGTCTGTGCGGAGTCTGCATGTCCTCCCCGTGTCTGCGTGGGTTTCCTCCGGGTGCTCCGGTTTCCTCCCACAGTCCAAAGATGTGCGGGTTAGGTGAATTGGCCAATGATAAATTGCCCTTAATGTCCAAATTGCCCTTGGTGTTGTGTGGAGGTGTTGAGTTTGGGTAGGGTGCTCTTTCCAAGAGCCGGTGCAGACTCAAAGGGCCGAATGGCCTCCTTCTGCACTGTAAATTCAATGATAATCTATGATTAATCTAGGACAAAGGTTCGGCACAACATCGTGGGCCGAAGGGCCTGTTCTGTGCTGTATTTTCTATGTTCTATGTTCTATGAAATAATTTCTCTTCATCCTCGTCCGAAATGGGAACCCTTTATCCTGAGCCTGTGTCCCCCTGTGTTCTAGACTCCCCAACCAGGCGAAACATCGTCTCAGAATCTACCCGTCAAGCCCCTTAGGAATTCTACACGTTTCAATTCAATCAACTTTCATTCTTCTAAGCTTCAGGGTTATCCTACTACCCTTCGAACGGGTCAAAGATTTGAACGTAACTATTGAGTCGAGACTTTTCTCTTTGATTATGGGGTAATGAAGTGCCCATAACAACAACTTAACATTTGAATAGCACTTTGGGCATAAATATTGCTGAACAGAGAGACATGTTGCCGAAGACCATGTCCACACTGACTCTTACCAACGTTTACAGGTGCACCATAGAAAGCATCCTATCGGGCTGCATCACAGCCTGGTATTGCAACTGCTCGGCCCAGGACCGCAAGAAACTTCAGAGAGTCGTGAACACCGCCCAGTCCATCACACAAACCTGCCTCCCATCCATTGACTCCATCTACACCTCCCGCTGCCTTGGGAAAGTGGGCAGCATAATCAAAGACACCTCCCACCCTGCTCACTCACTCTTCCAACTTCTTCCATCGGGCAGGAGATACAAAAGACTGAGAACACGCAAGAACAGATTCAAAAACAGCTTCTTCCCTGCTGTCACCAGATTCCTAAACGACCCTCTTATGGACTGACCTGAGTAATATTACATTCCTGTAGGCTTCACCCGATGCCGGCGTCTAGGTATTTACAGTGTGTACCCTGTGTTGCCCTATTATGTATTTTCTTTTCTTTTCATGTACTAAATGATCTGTTTGAGCTGCACGCAGAAAAATACTTTTCACTGTCCCTCGGTACACATGACAATAAACAAATCCAAGAGTTTTGTCCTAACGCTCGTCAGGACCAACACAAGAATGCTAAATTTCAAACAACCCCAATAATTTAGACAACGTTATGAGCATAGCAAAATGCCCCAGGTTGCTTCAAAGAAAAGTTGATAGCAGCCACTTAAAGAAGAATTAGGACATGAAAGAGGACCCTACTGAAACACTTTCTTAAAGAGGAGGGAGAGGTAGAGAAGCAGAGAGTTTTACAGAGGGATTTTCAAGACTTTAGGACCTGGCAGCCGAGGGGGAAATAAGGCCTCGGCAACAGCCCATAACTACAACTTGAAATATTATGAGCCATGAGGCACAGGAGGAGGGGATCGGATAAATACTTGTAAAGAAGAATGTTTTTGGGCGATGGGGAAAGAACAAGGGAGTGGAACTAATTGGGCAGCTCTTTCGAAGAGCTGGCGCAGGTGTGAATGGCCTCCTTCTGTGCAGTCGTATACCTCTCGGACTTTAATAACTCCAGCTGGAATGTGAAGATGGATTTGGCTTTCAATCCCTCACTGGGCTCAAAATGAACTGTGCAGGCACATGCACAATGTGCGAGAGGAGAGCTGGGCTTCATTGAAATGGGTTCTATGTAAGAGTCAGAACACGCACACCACAGTCTCTCCCCTTAGACACAGAAAACAGCTGTTCCCAGTTGCTGATGGTGAGACACAGATTTAAGGTTTGGGGCAAGAGGCGTAAGAGGGATCGTGAATGACGTGTAACTCATTGCCTACAAGAGTGGTGGAAGCGGAGACAGTCGGGTGGCACGTTAACACAGTGGTTAGCACTGTTGCTTCACAGCGCCAGGGTCTCCGGTTCGATTCCCGGCTTGGGTCACTGTCTGCGCGGAGTCTGCACGTTCTCCCCGTGTCTGCGTGGGTTTCCTCCGGACTCTCCGGTTTCCTCCCACAAAGTCCCGAAAGACGTGCTTGTTAGGTGAATTGGACATTCTGAATTCTCCCTCTGTGTACCCGAACAGGCGCTGGAATGTGGCGACTAGGGGCTTTTCACAGTAACTTCATTGCAGTGTTAATGTAAGCCTAGTTGTGACAATAATAAAGATTATTATGAAAAAATTAATGATTTCAGTAGGAATGAGAACTTGAAGGGAATAAACACGCAGGGTTGCAGGGATATAGTGGGGGGAATGAGACTAACTGGTTTGCTCTACAGAGAGCCAGCATGGGTTCGCTGCTCCGAATAGCCTCCTTCTCCGTCATAATGACCCTGCGACTCTCTAACGTCATGTGACCGACCCATGGACAACGACTCTAAGTTATTATAATGTATAACAGAATCAAACTCGCCCTTTGAGTTCCTTTTTTAACACTCTGGTTTGTCCACCAGCACCATCATATCAGGTCATTTCTATTTATCCAACTCCTGGCAATTAATTTAATTGCAAGTTGCAGTTTATGAATGGCTTCACAGCTTCCTGATAAACGAGCGGTAATCTAACTAACGTCGCTACTCAGGACACAGACACTTTTTGGATTAAAGTGCCCTCCATGGAACACACACACCAGCCATGCGGCTAATTTGCCTGTTGCTCCTGATCCCTTGCCCCCATCTGATGAGATATTTTTTCTTGCAAAGGTGTGGCCTCCACCTATTAAGCTTTTGCAGTGGCTGCCCGAAGGTTTATTGCACAGTACTGGACCAGTACTAGGGGCGGTATGGTAGCACAATGGTTAGCACTGTTGCCTCTGTCATGTGAGAGTACCTTTAAGAAATGGGTGTTTATAAATGGGTGTGTATATCAGTATCTGTAGTGAGAGTACCTTTAAGAAATGGATGTTTATTACTGCAGTGATGTCAGAGAGTGGGTGGAGCTGGGCTGTCTGCCAGCTTTTTACTTTCGTTTTAGGCTGTTTGCTGCAGGGTGTGTTTTAGTTTTGTTTTCCGTGTTGGAGCTGAAGCCAGACAGAGCAGGTGTACTGCTGTTCTCTCTGCCATGAAAATACTATCTCTTGATCATTTGGTGAATTCAGAATTATAAATGTTTTCAGTAGTGACTTTAACCTGATGTGCTTCAGTTAAAGGTTTTGTTTTTAAGTCGTATGGATGTTAAAAGGAAAGCTTAAAGGATCACTTAGTGTTGTAATCTTTGGGGGTTGTATTTGAATTAATGGTTGCTAAGATGTTCACTGTATGTTTTAAAAAGGTTAACTTGAGTTCATAGAATAAACATTGTTTTGCTTTAAAAAATACTTTTCCATTTCTGCTATACCACACCTGTAGAGTGGGCCGTGTGCTCCCCATACCATAATCTATTAAAAGTTGTGGGTCAGGTGAACTCCATGATACACTTTGGGGTTCTCTAATTCCTGGCCCATAACACCTCACAGTGCCCGGGTTCGATTCCCGGCTTGGGTCACTGTCTGCGGAGTCTGTACGTTCTCCCTGTATTTGCACGGGTTTCCTCCAGTTTCCTCCCACAAGTCCTGAAAGACGTGCTTGTTAGGTGAATTAGACATTCTGAATTCTCCCTCCGTGTACCCGAACAGGCACCAGAGTGTGGCGACGAGGGGATTTTCACAGTCACTTCTTTGCATGGCTGTAATGTAAGCCTACTTGTGACACAAATACAGATTATTATTATTATTACCTTGGATCGTGGTAACCTGCTGGCCGACAGCTCTGTGCACAGGGGACCAGCAGGTTCTGGGTGGACCAAAGAGCATCTTTCACCGAGATTGATGGTCCTCTTGCACCTGCAGACTTGATGTGGCTCGCTGGGAACAGCCCACAGAGCACCGAGTCCTGCGCCAAGGTCCTGCTCGGGATGTACCTCAACAAAATCGATTCTACCTTTTTCCAGACCCGACGTTGAAAACGAACAGGCCAGAACAAAACCATTGACCCCTGCAGCCACTTCGAGGGTGGCGTGCGATGGCGGTGAGGCTCTGGGCATGCGTGGCGGATCTGTCGGAGAGGGCCCCTCTTGTCACCAGCCATATAACAGCTTGGCGCCCGATTGACGTTTCTGCCAATTCAGCAGTCTGCCAAATTAATTTGCCAGTCTGTTGAGGGAGCCAACCATCTCTTTTTCCCCACAGGACCCCGAGGATGTTACATGGGGCCCATTGCCTGATGGATTGATGAGCACTCGGAGCATCAGAGCATACAAGGTTACAGCCCAAGTGCTGGAAAATGGGATTAGAATAGATAGATGCTCGCTGGCCAGCACAGAGACGATGGGCCGAGGGGCCTCTTTATGTGCTGTAGAACTCTATGGCTTCATGACTTGTGGTCAAAGGAGTTTTTCTACACAATTTCCACGGGAAACGGCATCATAGGACAGCTTTTTTCCCAAAAAAATATACTTTAGTCGTAAAATCTGTAAAGGTAGATTACGTGACAATTCAAACCTGGCTTTGCAGAAGCTGCGGTTTCTCTCAGTACAGGACAAGAGGTGTCTCACTGCACTTGCCATTGTAGTTCATAGTTACAGTAAACATTCACATTTCTTGTTAAACATTCTGTGGTGCAGTTCTAATTGATTCCAGTCCCTCAGTATGGAATGGTGGGAGTTCTTAGATGGAATCATTGAGGAAAAGGGGCCACTCAGTGTATGAAGTCTGAAGAGCAGTCCAGTTAGTCCTTTATTAGTGTTTACAAGTGGGAAGATCTTGTGGTGCAGTGGGTGCGTGTCTCTATCTCTGAGCTAGTAACTCTGGGCTTGCGGCCCACACCAGGACTTGATGGCCCAGGAATGCGGCCAAACCGGTTAAGTATCGACTTGCAAAATCTCCCCAACACACGCACCAATGCCTGGCGGTAAGAGTGGGAGAGATTCCATGTCAGCCATGTGCGGGAAAGAATGTTCTACCATCACTGTCTGCCAACACTATTTATCCACAGTTCCACAACGTGCATGCTAATGTGTACGTTGCCCCAGCAACTCAGACTCCCCGGGCTGGGGGTGGGGTGGGTTTGAGATCTGACCTCAGGGTTAGCTCAGCTGCCTCACAGCGCCAGGAACCCGGGTTCAATTCCGGCCTCGGGTGACCATCTGTGCGGAATCTGCACGTTCTCTCCCCCCCCCCCCCGCCCCCCGTGTCTGCGCAGATTTCCTCCCACAGTCCAAAGATGCACAGGTTAGATGGATTGGCTAAAATTGCCCCTTAGTGTCCAAAAGGTTAGGTGGGGGCTACTGGGGATGGAGTGGGGGGTGGGGGGGGGGGGGGCGGTGGGGGGCGGCGTGGGCAGGATGCCCTTTACAGGGCAGCACGGTAGCATTGTGGATAGCACAAATGCTTCACAGCTCCAGGGTCCCAGGTTCGATTCCGGCTTGGGTCACTGTCTGTGCGGAGTCTGCACATCCTCCCCGCGTGTGCGTGGGTTTCCTCCGGGTGCTCCGGTTTCCTCCCACAGTCCAAAGATGTGCGGGTTTAGGTGGATTGGCCATGCTAAATTGCCCATAGTGTCCAAAATTGCCCTTAGTGTTGGGTGGGGTTACTGGGTTATGGGGATAGGGTGAAGGTGTGGACCTTGGGTAGGGTGCTCTTTCCAAGAGCTGGTGCAGACTCGATGGGCCGAATGGCCTCCTTCTGCACTGTAAATTCTATGTCTATGACAAGGGGGAGGGGGGGGGGGGGGGGCTGGTGCAGACTCGATGGGTCGAATGGCCTCCTTCTGCACTGTAGGGACTCTATGATTGCCCTGGCTGGGGGAAAGCAGATCTTGCAACCGGAGGGAGGGGGGGATTTTTAGACAGGACATGGTTAAAAGTTAAGGATTTCACTTGTGCGAATATTTGGCAGTGACTCCAACGAAGGGGTGATATTGATGAATCGCGCGTGTCCTTGTTAATGTCAGAGGCGCTGTCAGTGTCGTGGAGGGAGGAGTGAGGGGGGGGGAGCAATGAAATGGAATCGATTAACTCATTGAAACGCCTCCTCCACCATCACTTTGACGCACATTGGGACTGCGAGTGCTTGCAACCTTCAGTTCCAGACGTGCTGGGAAGACGCAGTAACGTCATTGCCTATTCAGTGGGAGGAGGAGAGTTGATGTGAAGGAGAGAGAGAGAGGAGGAGGAGAGGTGGAGGAGGGAGGGAGGCAGTTCGGACGCACAACTTCTCTTAAAATTACCCTGCTTGACGCTGACTGCAGTGTATTAAGGAGAAGGGACTCTGCGTTCGTGAACGCAAGTGTTTGATCCGTTCAGCCATCAGCATCAACAGCCCCCTCCCACTGCCGTTCACTATCCTGATCCAGCTCTGGATAATATTTAATTATAACCATAACACATTGCAAGCAGCAAAAGGCAACATCTAGGCAAAAAACATTTTTTTTTGCTGAAGTCTTTTTTAAGGGTCTTTATTTTTTGCTCAGTCTGTATTTTTTTTTACAACCTGGTGTTGTAAAACTTCTTACTGTATTTTTTTCAGCAACTCATTAAGACTCTCGGCCCCCCCATTCTCATTCCAGATATGGCATCTAACAATTAAGGGAGCGCTTGGACCCAAGTTGCTGTAGCCTGTAAAATGGGCACTGCACCTCAATGCCAGTCTCAGGGGTCCTGAGGTGTGTCCCCTTCTCTCCCCCCCCCCACCACTCTTTCGCGGTGGGCATCGGGGGGGGGGGGTGCCATGTCATCGGAAGAGGGTAAGATGCCCACAGATTCTCTCCCCCCCCCCCCCCCCCCCCAGCCTCCCAACCGCCCTGGCCTTGGTGGTGGCAACGTGTGCCACACACCACTGAGAGGAGGAATAGCAAACGGCAGCATTAATTTCTCATTCGCGCCCATTCCATGGGAACCTTTCAGTTTTGGAGCAAGTGCTTGCTCCCTCCTGCCCACTCCCGCCCCATTTATTTGTAAATGCCAGCCCAGTGCACAGAGAAGTAGACGTGTGAGTCGTGGTTCAGTAGGCAGAACTCTCGCCTCTGAGTCAGTGGAGATTGTGGGTACGACTCTCACTACGGAGAGCACCCAAGGCTGGCTGGCACCACCGTGGTGTGGCACTGAGGGAGTGCTGCGCTTGCCGGAATGCCAAACCACACCTGCCATCTCAAGTGCCAGTAGATTTTGGAAGGAGCATGGGAATTCTGCCCGGGGCTCAATGCTAAATCTCTCAGGCAATATAAATAAAACAGAAGACCTGGTTATGACTGCTGAGTGCATCATGGTTATTGTGAAAGGGGGTGTAGTAATTCTCGCCTTTCCATCGCAGCTGTGTGTGGGATCTTGCTGTGCCCAAATTAGCTGCTGCTTCCCCCCCCCCCCCCAGGTTAACAGCCGAGAGTCCCTATGGGGAGGGGGGTAAAAGATCCCATGACACTCTTATGACGAAGGGCAGGGGAATCATCACTGGCGTCCGCCCAATATTTGTCCCTCAGCTCCAGTGCAGCCGGCGTTGTGGTCACAGGTCGCACTGCTGTTTGCGGGATCTTGCAGTGCACAAACTGGCTGCCGCATTTCCTACGTTGCGACAGCGACCACACTCGAAATGCACCTCTTTGGTCGCAAAGCCCGTTGGGGTGCCCTATGGCCGTGGACGGCGCTATATAAATTGCATGACGCTCTTCTTCACACAGATTACAGGAATAGAAAGACCACGAGAAGGGAATAATTGAAGGTTGAGGAATTCCAAGGTATGAATCAAGGTGGCACGGTGGCACAATGGTTAGCACTGCTGCCCCACAGCGCCAGGGACACGGGTTCAATTCCAGCCTCAGGTGGCTGTGTGGAGTTTGCACGTTCTCCCCGTGTGTGCGTGGGTTCCCTCCGGGTGCTCCAGTTTCCTCCCACAGTCCAAAGATGTGCAGGTTAGGGGGATTGTGGCGATAGGGCGTAGGGGGGTGGGAGTGGGCCCTCTTTCGGAGGGTCGGTGCGTACTTGATGGGCTGAATGGCCTCCTTCTGCACCATACGATTCTATGGGACAGTCTGATAGCGATAGTCAGCTCAAAGCTACAGCACAACACATCACTCTCTGGGCTTAAATGTAATTTGGTGCATTGGTCAAAAACATAGGCTATGAAATTATTTACCCAGATCCCTGGTAAGCAAATGGGAATCAATGAAAAATGGGCCATTTGCCTCTGGTTTGCTAGCACTGCATGATCACGCACAGTGCAGCTCTTGGTAGGTCATTTTTTCATTCATTTACAGGAAGTGGGCATGACCAATATTTGTCCCCGTCCCCGTCCCCCCCCTTAATTGCCCTGGAGAGGATGGTGGTGAGTACAACCGAGTGGCTTGCTTCGCCAATCCAGGGGAGAGCAATGAGTCAATGACATTGTGAGTCACCATGGAGGTGAAACCAGGTATGGTTGGCGGATTCCTTCCCTGCCGGTGAACCCGAGGGGTTTGTATGACAAACTGGAATGTCCATGGTCTCCATTGTCGAAACTAACTTTGTATTCTGGTTGCACCGGCTCCACGTCCGCCCAGCCAGCCTCAGCCTGCCACGTCAACATCGGACGCTCCTCAAGTCTTTCCGCACAGGCCCAGGCCTTTGTGCAGCGAATCAGCATGATAATAATAATCTTTATTAGTGTCACAAGTAGGCTTACATTAACACTGCAATGAAGTTACTGTGAAAAGCCCCTAGCCGCCACACTCCGGCGCCTGTTCGGGTACACAGAGGGAGAATTCAGAATGTCCAATTCACCTAACAGGCACGTCTTTCGGGACTTGTGGGAGGAAACCGGAGGAAACCCACACAGACACGGGGAGAACATGCAGACTCCGCACAGACAGTGACCCGAGCCGGGAATCGAACCTGGGACCCAGGCGCTGTGACGCAACAGTGCCAACCACTGTGCTACAAGTGGATCCTTGCGGGAAACCCGGACTGCAGCTGTGGTGCAACCCCCCCCCCCCCCCAATCAATGACTCACATCATGGAGGATTGCCCCCTCCCCGACAGTTTCAGCGGCGGGCTCCCCCCCCCCAATCAATGACTCACATCATGGAGGATTGCCCCCCTCCCCGACAGTTTCAGCGGCGGGCTCAGAGAGCTCCGTTCAGCCGCTGCGGAAGCTATTACCTGGCTTGGCGACTGCTGCACGCACTGGAACAAAAACTGGTTCCACTGGTTTATAGGGGTGGAGCGTTATGCGGTTTGGCCGACAATGTGTTAGCGATGTTGCAATGTGGATCTGCTGCTTGCTTTAGGACAGATTAGCTGATGCCTTAAAGATTAATGGCTGTGAGCAGGTACAACCCTGAGATCAGTGAGAACAGAATTGTTTCTTTGTACCTTGGGCACCTGTGTGTAGATCCTTGGCTCTTGTACAAGGTCACGAAGAAAAGCAGGAGATGACTGGCTCTCTGTTCAACATGTCTTATTTTTAAAGATCACTCTCCATTTGTAAACATATTGTGGCATCTAAAGTATGACGTCCGACCTGTGCCATTTGCGGTATGACACATGAAGTGTGTCTTAAATGTGACATCTGCAGAGTGACATGTAAAATGCGACCTCTGATCCTTTTTCAATGCAGGGCTTAGAATTTATTTTTTCCCCCCCCCAAGTACCATAACCATGTGAATTAATAGATCATTGGCTATTCACGTTTTGCATCTTTAAATTGCAAGGCTGATATTAGTAATCTGTTTATATCTGAATGTGTGGATGACGAGATGTCACTTTCATACACAACCTCATGGAGACGGGACCAAGAAGAAACACAGCTTGGAAACATTAGCAAAGGCTCCTATCCCACCATGGCCCTCACTCCTACCCATATCAGTACTCCCTACAACACCCCGAACTCGGCAAGTTTAGTCTCTTCAGCATCCTTGAATCACAGAAGACAAATATGCAGATATAGCAGGTAATAAGGAAGGCAAATAGAAATTTGGCATTTATAGCTAAAGTGATAGAGTAAAGTAGGGAAGTGTTGCTGCAACTGTCCAAGGCATTGTGAGACTGCACCTGGAGTACTGCGCACAGTTTTTAATAATAATAAAAATCTTTATTGTCACAAGTCGGCTCACATTAACACTGCAATGAAGTTACTGTGAAAATCCCTGAGTCGCCACACTCCCCGGCGCCTGTTCAGGTACACGGAGGGAGAATTCAGAATGTCCAAATTACCTAACAGCACGTCTTTCAGGACTTGTGGGAGGAAACCGGAGCACCCGGAGGGAAACCCACGCAGACACGGGAGAACGTGCAGACTCTGCACAGACAGTGACCCAAGACGGGAATCGAACCTGGGACCCTGGAGCTGTGAGGCAACCATACTTTTTAGTCCCCTAATTTGAGGAGGAATGTAGTTGTATTCGAGGCAGTTCAGAGGAGATTCACTGGATTGATTCCAGAGATGAGGGGCTTGTCATATGAAGAGAGATTGAGCAGTTTAGGCTGATACTCCTCTCTGGTTTGGAAAGAATGAGAGGAGGTCTAATTGAGGTATAGAAGATGACAAAAAGATATTGAGAAAGTAGACAGGGAGCAGATGTTTCCTCTTGTGGGGGCAATCGAGAACGAGAGGTCATAGTTTTAGGATATGGAGTAGCAGATTTAAAACAGAGGATGAAGAGAAACTACTTCTCTCAAAGGATGGTGACTCTGTGGAACTCATTACCCCCAGAGTGCATTGGATGCCAGGACATTGAGTAAATTTAAGGCGCAGATAGACAATTTTTTTAATTAGTAATGGGGTGAAGGGTTTTGAAGAACGGGTGGGAAAGTGGAGTTGATGCTGAGATAATAATAATCTTTATTAGTCACAAGTAGGCTTACACTGCAGTGACGTTACTGTGAAAATCCCCGAGTCGCCCACACTCCGGCGCCTGTTCGGGTACACAGAGGAAGAATTCAGAATGTCCACTTCACCTATCAGTCTTTCAGGACTTGTGGGAGGAAACCTGAGCACCCGGAGGAAACCCACGGCAGGCGCGGGGAGAACGTGCAGACCCCGCACAGACAGTGACCCAAGCCGGGAATCCGAACCCGGGACCCTGGCGCTGTGAAGCAACAGTGCTAGCCATTGCACTAC